>NC_057814.1:376685223-376985223 GCF_018294505.1 Triticum aestivum | reverse complement strand
AGATAAACTTCCCTGCAGGGGTGCACCACATAACCCAACACGCTCGATCCCAATTGGCCGGACACACTTTTCTGGGTCATGCCCGGCCTCGTAAGATCAACACGTCGCAGCCCCACCTAGGCTCAACAGAGAGGTCAGCACGCCGGTCTAAACCTATGCGCGCAGGGGTCTGGGCCCATCGCCCTATGCACACCTGCACGTTGCGAACGCGGCCGCGAGCAGACCTAGCAACCCACACGATCACGGCGGTTACGTCAAAGCGGTCCAACACGGCGCGCGCCACTCAGTCGCTGACGTCAAAAGAGCTTCGGCTGATACCACGACGTCGGGATACCCATAACTACTCCCACGTAGATGGTTAGTGCGTATAGACCAAATGGCCAGACTCAGATCAAATACCAAGATCTCGTTAAGCGTGTTAAGTATCCGCGAACGCCGACCAGGGCCAGGCCCACCTCTTACCTAGGCGGTCTCAACCTGCCCTGTCGCTCCGCCACAAAGATCCACTTGCGGGTACTCCTACGAGCCGACCCGACTTTAGTCATCACATGTGTCATGTATATAGTATATAAGTATATGCCCGTGATCACCGCCCAGGTGATCACGGCCCGATAGTATAGCACAGCAGACGGACAAGAATGTAGGGCCACTGATGGAAATCTAGCATCCTATACTAAGCATGTAGGATTGCAGGTAAAGGTAGTAACAATAGTAGCAAGGATAGGCTATGCATCAGAATAGGATATCGAAAAGCAGTAACATGCTACACTACTCTAATGCAAGCAGTAGAGATTAGAGTAGGCGATATCTGGTGATCAAAGGGGGGGCTTGCCTGGTTGCTCTGGCAAGTAGGAGGGGTCGTCGACTCCGTAGTCGAACTGGGCAGCAGCAGTGTCGGTCTCGTAGTCTACCGGAGAGAAGGGGGGAAGAAACAGTAAATACAATGCAAACATAAGCATGACGATGCGTGACATGACAATGAGCGGTGCTAGGGGTGCCCTAACGCGACAGTAGGTGTTACCGGTGAAGGGGGGGGAACATCCGGGAGGTATTCCCGATGTTTCGCGTTTTCGGACAGACGGACCGGAGGGGGAAAGTTGCTAGTTCGATAGGTTAGGGAGGTGTGGTGGATGAACGGACTGCGTATTCGGATTCGTCTCGTCGTTCTGAGCAACTTTCATATAGAAAACAATTTCATCCGAGTTACGGTTTAAAAGATATGAATTTTCAAAGTTTATTTGAATTTCTGGAATTATTTATATTCAGAAAAATGAATTATGACGTCAGCATGAGGTAATGCTGACGTCAGCAGGTCAACTGGTCGGCTGACCAGTCAAACCAGACAGGTGGGTCCAGTGGGACCCACATGTCAGCCTCTGTTAGTCTAATATCTATTTAAACTAATCTAACAGTATAATTAGAGGGGTGGGCCCCATATGTCAGTGAGTGATTAGTTAAAATAATTATTTTTATTTATAAAACATTTTCTTTTTAATTTTCTTTTTTGTTTTTGCGGCGGGGCCCGCATGTCAGTGACTGGGCCTGCCCAGTCAGCAGTTGACTGGGTCAACCCAGTCAACTGGGCCCGTGGGGGCCACTGGCAGTGACCCAGGGGTGGGGCCCGGCCGGCCACGTCGGCAGGGCACCGGAGAGGGGCTCCGGCGAGCTCCAGCGCGGCGGCGATGCGCGGGTGAGCTTCGGGTTTCGCCCACAGTGGGTTTGCGGGGGCGGGGCTGGGCGCGTACGACGCGGCTCGACGTCGCGCGTCCAACGGCGGTGGCCGGAGGGGCTGGAACGGCCGGAGACGTGCGCTACGAACTCGCCGGCGGCGAGGAGCTACGGGTGCCCGAGGGGAGCTACGCTAGAGCGCGCGAACGGCCGAACTAGCTAGCTAGGTGGGTGCGGCACGGTGCGGTCGGGCTAGCGGGCCAACGCCCGTGACCATTTGGTCACCGGAGACACGCCGGCGGCGAGCTCCGCGGCGTGGCGTTCGGGCGCGCGCGGGGAAGTAGCTACGGAGCGCGAGCGAGCTAGCGGAGAGAGGGAGGAGGTAGAGGAGCTCACCGCGCGGCGCAAGAAGGGCCCGTGGGTGCTTAGGAGCAGCAGGTCGTCGCCGGGGAAGAAGGGGGTCGCCGGCGTCCGAAGATGAAGGCGAGCTTGGTGCGTTCGTTGTAGGGGCTCCGGTCTCCAACGGGCTGCACCAGACGCAGCAGCGGGCGACGGCGGTCCTTGGAGACACCTTGGGGCGGCGAGGCGGGCACGGTGGCCGTGTGAACGACGGTGAACGGCGGCGAGCGCTCTCGGGCAGAGGGGAACGGAGGGGAGAGGGAGGGGGATCTGGCGGGGGAGAAGGCGCAGAGGCCGAGGGAGAGCGGGGGCGAGTGGGAGAGAGGCCCGAGGAGGCGGGGGAGCTGGCGCCCTTATCCTCCCCGTCGCCGGCGAGGGGGTGCGGCGGGGACGGCCACTGTTCCGTCCCGGTCGGGGGAACAGGAAGGGGACGCGGGGGGGGGGAGGTGGGCTGGGCCGGGGCGCGGGTGGCGGCCCAGCTTGGGCCGGGGGGGGGGTTTGGGCCGCGGGTCCAGTGGGGGGGGAAGGCCTGCTCCCTTTTTTTCTTTTTCTCTGACTGTTTTGTTTTCTGTTTTCTTTTATTGTTTATTTCCTTTTCTGTTTTATTTCATTTAAAAGTATTTAGACATTTTATAAAAATGTGTTTTCTCCACCATAATTACCAGTGTATTATTTAGAATCCACTGGACATTTTTGTTTGAATTTTTGAAAACTTTTATTTTCCACTTTAATTATATTTGAAGTTTGAACTAGGAGTTTGAAAAGGAAGGTGATCCAAATGTGATCAAGCCCTGTTTAGCACATGATTAGCTTAATCACAGGGGGTTACTGTAGCATGATTCTCAGGGTGTTACACATCAGCTCAGAAGGACTGACATATCTCCATCTTTTTGATGTGATGCGCAAGTACAATGTTGTTCTAGGATTCTTTCCGGTGAGTTCCATTTTTTAAAAGTGTGCTCTACATGGACCATGTAGATGCCTGTTTAAACTGTCAATTCATAGTACAGTTTGATTTATACTAATCACTTTTTTTGTATTTGTGCAAACAGGGGTGCTCAGCTTGATTTCAATGGGAACTGCACAAAATGTTTATGAATACATCGAATCATTCATTTCCACCACAAGAAAGGAGGTGCCGATATGTTCAAGGCGTTGCAACATATAAGGGTGAAATCATACAAGCTACGCGCGAATTTGGTTGATTTTGGTGGAACTGCACAAAAATAACAGCTGGTTTATTTAGCACGAGGTGCCATGTCAATGTCCGAACTGGTGGCAAACCCTGCCCATTCCACAATCGTAGGCATTTGATATTTTGGAATGGGAAAACCTTGTCAAAGTTTGCTCATTGATGCACAAAAACAACAAGCATTTGACATTTTGGAATGGGACAACCTTGTCAAATTTTTCTCATTGATGTTAGCAAGAAGACATGCGTTTGATATTTTCGAATGGGACGCCCTTTGCTGTCAGCAGCGTCAATCTATTTTTCTTTATTCTTTAGTTGTGAAGTAAATATTGGCTCTAACATGTGAATCGCTGAGATGCATAATCATCGATTGTTCTGAATGTTCTCTATGAATTGCCAGGCCTGTGTGTTTGATTGCAATGTGCAGGAACGCTAAAAAGCTCCTCAAACTCTTTGTACTCCGGTCAAAGTAGAGATACTTTGACTGCAGACAAACTTGTACGCAGACTAAAAAGGACCGGAGGGAGTACATGTGAAACTGCTGCAAACGAGGTGATCACCCTGGGAATAATGCTAGTACGTTTTGTTTTGCATGTTCATCCAATCCCAGTGAGACAAGAATTCGACCTAATCGAACCAAATTCATTCTTGCTTGGTCGGATTTCATATAAACATGCCGGATTTCATTACATTTCATACATTCTTCAACTAAAAAGGGGTGCGCTAAAGGTATAATTAATTAACAGAAGCTACCCACCTGTGTCCGGCTGAGCCGCAGAAGCTTCTTCTCCAGCAGACTGAGCTTCAATGACTTAAGTGCAGGTGCAGTTGTGTAACTGACATGTGGCCCAAATGTTTGTTGGGCCGACGTGTCAGTGAGCCAACTGCACAAGTAGAACCAGCGTCCTTCTCAACATAGCTCTCCGACTCCACGTCGCCGCCAAGAAGCTAATCGACCGTCAATGGTCAACCCACCTAGCTTGGCTTCAACCGGAGGGTAGCAGCGGTGGCCTTACTTGGACCCGAACGGCGGTGACCTACCGTGTTCTAGTCTTCCTCGTTTTCTGTGTGGCGCGGCCTCATTGGTAGCGGGGCGGGGCCTCGACGGAGCCAGAGATGTCCTCTGTCTCGTTGCCGGCGGGGTGGCGCCTCAGCGGAGGTGGGGAAATCCTCCCCCTCGTTACCGGCAGGGTGGGGCCTCGGCTGAGCCGGCGATGTCCTCTACCTCGTTGTTTGTGACATCCCTAGATCTGGTTTGCATTAGGCTAGCCCTTCATGTGTGCATCATGTTTAAATTTCTCAGAAACTTGAAATGGGGATGACAGAAACCCCAGCACCCCCTTGAAAACAACTAGGGTTTACTAAAATCTTTTTCAATGAACCTGAAATGCCCTTCTAAAGTGTTCATCATCTTTGCCCTAGTCTTAAACCACTGACAAAAATGGTGCACAATTTTCTAGGTCATCTTAAGGTCACTGGATTAAATCATATACTATTTTTCATTTGGGCATTTAGATGCTACTAATTATTTTAAATGTCCAAATAATCCTAAACTGAAATGTTCCACGTTGTTTATATCCTAAACAGTGGGCATGAGCAGTTTGGTGATTTTGAAAGAGCCTAGCTATTTTTAATAAAGCCACAAAGCTGCAGAAAAATAGAAAACAGAATTAAATGGAAAAGAGAGAGAGAGAAAGGCCACAGGCCAACTTACCTGGCTGGGCCAGCCCACCTGGCCCGTGCCAGTCATCACCTACCTCTGCCAGTAGGCAGAGGAGGGAGACAGCGCACGCGCGCGCGTCGCGCCACGCCACCTCCCTGCTCGTCTGCCTCACCCATGCCTCGAAGCGACTCCGCGTCGCCGCCCCGACCCCGTGGACACCTCACACGCCCCCTGCTTCTCTCCCTCGCCCTCTCCTCGCCATGGCCGACACTGCCGCGCCCGTGCCGTCGTAGTTCTCACAGCCACCGTCGTCCTCGCGCCGCCCCGTCGTGTCCCTGTGCTTCGCCATCGTCCGCTACGCCGAACAGGCCGAGCCCCGAGTGCTCCCACGCTCTGCCCCATCTCCATGGACCTCATCTTCACCGAACGCCGCCGGAGATCCCCTTCGTCGTCACCACTGCTCCAGCTCGTCCCCGACTTTGCCGTCTGCACTGCCGTGACCACCGTGAGGCCAGCTACCTCCTCCCCCTTCCCGTTCTCACTCTCGAGCACCGTAGAGACCGCAATGAGCTCCACCGCACGCGGCGCCGCCGAGCTCGTCGCCGACGATGCTCCGGCCACCCAACGGCCACACCACCATGTCCACCGACTTGACCGCACCGTGTAGACCACGTAGGAGCCGGCCTCGAGCCTCCAAGATCACCACAGCGACGGGTTCGAACTCACCCGAACTTCAGCAGCCGCACAGCTCGTCGCCCGCGTCGTTTCCGGCGACCCCGAGCTCCACCGCCACCACCAATCAACGCGGCTCACTCCCCGCGTCACGTAGATGCCCTCCGCCGTCCATTTGGTCGCCGGAGGAGGAAACCCGCACTGCCCCGCCGCGTTTGGCCTCGCCGGCGGCTAAACACCGGCGAGTTGACCAGTTTGACCGGGTTGACCCCAGTTTGACCCCCCTGGGTCACTGACGTGTGGGCCCCAGGCCACTAACTAAACTGGATTAGTGTTAGTTTAACGCTAACTAAATTTAGTTAGTTTAATTAACCACTGACAGATGGGACCCACAGGTCAGGTTTGACCTGGACCATCTCCGTTGACTGCTGACGTCACCCTGACGCAACGCTGACGCAATAACTCATTTACTGGATTATTCTTATACAGGAAATTCCAGAAAATACTACAAACTTCAAAAATTCATAGAAATTAATATATAACTCCAAATGCAAAGATTTATATATGAAAATTGATCAAAAAAATCCAATCTTTCCTTCTGTACTGGTTTCATGCATGTCAGAACACTTTAACCTTGCTGTTTAAGTGAAACAAGCTAATGCATTGATATGACTTCATATCATGAGCTTTCATTTGAATCTTTGATTCAAATGGACTCAAACCAACATGTTTTAGAATGCATTAGCCAAAACACCACCCATATTGCCATGTCATGATCATGCATCATATTGTCGCATTGCATTGATTGCGTTCCCTCTTGTTTGCCGGTGGTTGTCCCCTCTCGATAGACGTGGTTTCGACGATGTGATCAATGACACCGATGAAGAGCTATATCATCTTCAGAAGTGCCAGGCAAGCAAAAACCCCTTGTTCATTCCGATACAATCCCACTCTCTCACTCCTGCTCTCTTTTACTACATTAGGACAACATCGATTCAACTGTTACATGCTGCGGTAGCTGAACCCCTTTTCCTCCGCATGACCTGTCTTTGCCACAGTAATTAGATGAAACCCACTAGCATGAGTAGGAGTTGTTTGAGCCCTGATGTGCCTACTCATTCATGCTTGTTCGTCATGCCTGCTACTGCTTAGAGTTGAGTCATGTCTGATTCATCGGGAATGAATTGGAATGGTGATGAACATGTCTGTGTGAGCTAAGTGTGTGAACACGATTTGGTAAAGGTAGCGGTGAGAGGCCATGTAGGAGTACATGGTGGGTTGTCTCATTGAAACCGTCCTCAGGAACTGCGTTCTGTGTTTGTGATCCATGAACAGCTACTACCACGCATTGGGCCCGAAACCAATGGACCCTCTCGACTTATTAATCGCCTTGATCTCTGTCCAGGAGTTGCAACTAGTTTCTGGTGTTTGTAGGATATGTGTTGGAGGCCGTGGGTAGCGCTGGCCCTAGGGGTGGGCTATGATGCGGTAGATACACCGTGGCCCGGTGTACCGGGCGCCCGTTTGGTGTCTCGGGAACCCTGCACACATCGTTTGGGGCTGTGAGCGAAACCCCGGCCGGATCTCCTCGCGGATGGAACCCGAATAGGCGATAAACCTGGACTAGAGACTTGTGTGGTTAGGCAGGTCGTGGCCGACTCCCTCGCCAAGATTCCGCTTGAAGGTTGCCGAGATACACGATGTGTACATGGTGGTAAGTGGCAAGAGCGTGTGTGAAGAAGTACACCCCTGCATGGTTATAAATGATCTATTCGAATAGCCGTGTCCGCGGTAAAGGACTTCTGGGTTGCCTGTACAGTTCATAGACAAGTGAAAGTGGATACTCTAAAATGCGCAAGATAAGCGTGAGTGCTATGGATGGCGTTCTCGTAGGGAGACGGGAGTGGATCCATAGCGGTGTATTGACTGGTAAATATGTGGACTCGTGTGCGCCACCCCAAAAGAGTTACTTGCAGTCGTAGTTTAGGTTAGCCACTGAGTCAAAGCTGGCTTGCTGTAGTTAACCTCCACCACCCCCTTTATTAATACCGATGCATATGTAGATAGTTCTGATGCAAGTCTTGTTGGGTACATTTGTACTCACGTTTGCCTATTTTATATTTTGCAGAGAGACTTCAGTCTCGCTATTAGTTCTGCGTGGACTACGACGTTTAGCTTGTTACCTCAGCTACGATCTTGTGCCCTCAGCAGGATCTTGTAGATAGTCAGGCGTCTCAGCCTTTTTCATTTGTAGTTGTCTGTAATCAGACAAGTTAAGCTTCCGCATGTGCTTGTTGCTTGTATGCTCTGTATGTTGGGTCATGAGACCCATGATTGTAATACTTGGCTCCTCGGAGCCTAATAAATAAATACTCTGAGTCGTAGAGTCTTGTTGTGATGCCATGTTGTATTTGCACATATTGAGCATATTGTGTGTATGATTGAAATGCTTGGTATGTGTGGGATCCGACAACCTAGTTGTTTATCCTTGGTAGCCTCTCTTATGGGGAAAGTCTGGTGCTTCCATTGAGCCTTGGTAGTCTGCTACAGCCCGGTTTACCGGAGTCCTTCTAGCCTAGTACTACTGCTCCGGAACACTTAGACTGGCCGGCATGTGATTCACTTCATTCCTGTGTCTGTCCCTTCGGGGAAATGTCACGCGGTGACTTCCGGAGTCCTGCTACAGCCTAGGTTCCCGGAGTCCTGTTAGCCCAGTTGCTACAGCCCGGATTCACACGCTGATGACCGACATGTTCGATGTTGTTTCATGTATGCCTATCCCCGTAAGTTAGTGCCACTTTGGGTTCACGACTAGTCATGTTCTCTATCATATGGATGATAGCGACACTATCATATACGTGAGCCAAAAGGCGCAAACGGTCCCGGGCCAGGTGAGGCGGCACCCGTGGGAATACCGTGCGTGAGGCCGCAAAGTGATATGAGGTGTTATAAGCTAGATCGGTGTGACTTAGGATCAGGGTCCTGACATTGTTGGCGAGGCATGGTCTCGGCAGAGTAGGGCCTCCGCCTCGGTGCCGGCGGGGTGGGGCCTCGGTGGAGCCGACGGTGTCCTCTGCCTCGTTGTTGGCGCCGCGAGGCCTCGGCGGAGCAGGACCTCGTCGACGCCAGCGGAGCGGGGATTCGTCGGACCTGGCATTGTCCTCTGCCTCGTCCTCGGTCTTGCAAAACAGCGCCTCGCCCTCTTTGTAGGCGGCCGCAGCCTCCGCCACCCGCATGCGGTACCGCCAGCGCTCGAGACGGCCCTCATGGGCGGAGCGGTACGAGTCGAGCAGCGCCTCCTGCTCCACTCGCTCCGCGGCGATCTGCTCCTCTGCCTGCAGGTGGTCCTGGAGGAGATGGTGGTTGTAGGCAGCGTCGGCCTGCGCCTCCCGAAACTGCTCCTCATGCTTCTGCCTCACCGTGTTCATGTATTGGGCACGGGCGTCGCCGATGGTCATGGTGCAATGCACCGGCGAGGATGGCGCGGTGTATGGGGTTGGCGCCGGATCATCGACTACCATGTTCTCCATTGGGACATCGTTGTCCTCCAGCTGCCTGCCAGCCAGGCAGTCGGCAGCAATGGCTTCCATCTCCTTGTGGTCTGTCGTCCGCCCGTCCCAAAGAGTGTTGGAGTGCGAGGAAGCCATGGTGGGCAGTAGTGGTGTGGACAGGAGAAAGGGAACAGATGCGGATGACTGCGGCTATAGCCGGCGCAGCAGTTTATATAGCAATGGTGGGCGGCGGAGGGATGGACATGTGGCGCTGGAGTAGCCACCTCGGCAACCGTGTATCATTAATGTGGGCGGCAGATGGACGGACGGACGGCACTTGTGTCATTTGAAGGCGGAGCAATCGCCTGCACCGGGAAGCGGAGCGGGCGACACTGACGGTTTTAGGCGGAAAGCGCGCACGGGCGAGGGAGGTGGTCTAGGTGGGCCAGGGCAGTCGGACTCGTGCTTGGCAGCCGGTCGGTCCAGCAGCCGGACATGCTGGCTCGCCAGCAAGCTCGCCGAGCTGAACGGCGACAATCAGACGATGGACATAGCTTCCGACTAGGAGCCGGTGCCACTGTCCAAGCCGGTTCATGCCGTGTTCACCATAGAGCAGGTGCGGCCGCACTTCGACGCCCTAATGGCGGAAGAGCTACCAGCGCAGGAGGACATGTGCTGCAACCTCCATCTCGTCAACGAGCACCGGTGAACAAGAGAACGACAATGCCGTCGCGGACATGTGACCCTATGATCCTGGCTTCCCGAATGAGCAGCGGGCGCTGTAGCAGACCAGCTGTAGGGCCCGCGAGGCCCTCTTCATCGTCCTTCGAGTTGTTGCGCTCGCCGTGGCGCCAGCGTCCCGCATTGTCAACATGGTCAATAGACATGAGGAATGAGGAGATGACTTTACTTGGAGAGGATGACAGTGGGGACCCACCAGGGCCATAGCCGCACGTCCGCAAGTGCCTCCTTATTATATACTACAACTGTAAATTTTTTTGCTTCCTCCTGGTTTCCTGACATCACGGTCCCACACCATTGTCAACCTATGTAGTCAATAAACGAGAGAATTGCGCAACGAGCGGCCGACAGCTGGGACCAAGCAGCTCGAGCAGTATTTGTGTTTTTGAGGTGTGAGCACTGGAGAGTTTTTCTTGAGCGATGTTTTCATTTTTTTGAGACAAGAGCGATGTTTCGTTCTTGCTCAGAGGAGAGCAGGGTATTAGCAGGGCGGGCTGTGGCCCGCCTAGCCCAGGCCAGATATCTAGCCCAGATATTAATTTTTTTTCAAGCTAAAAATGGCTAGCCCAGCTATACATTTTTTTAGGAATACCCAGGCAAGGTCAACTTGTTATTCTCTGCCCCGCTGGGCTGCAAATCTTTCCTAGGAGGGATGCATTAGGCTTAACGAGAAAATGGGCTTTAAGAAATAATAAATGGGATGTGATTATAAAAACTGTGCTGTAACTATTAAAAAATGCACCAAACACGTAATTAGTTTATAAAATATTATTTTTGGATTTTGAAATTTTTAATTTCATTAATTGTTGCGCGCGTAATGTTTCGTTGGATTTTTACGTAAGACATATTTATATTGAAATTGTTTTTAATCTGACTAGAAATTTAGGGATAAAAATATTTCGGATCCCATCAAAATGTGGGAAATTTTATTGAATTCTGTTTTGAACAGTTGGTTAAAATTATTAATCGTTGTCCTAGCTAGAAAATGGGCTGTACTTTTAACAAACTATAAACGGGCGGTAGTAAATTCCATTAGAATTCAAAAATGGGTTGTACATTCTTACAAATATCAAATGGGCTATAAGTTCTCTGCCACACACTTGTGGGCCTACTAAGTTGAAGCGTATGCAAGGCTTTATCAACTTATAGTCAACACATGGTTCTAGCAACAGTGGCCGTTGGATGTCCATCCAACGGATGTCGTGCTTCTTCTTCAATCTCGGATATTCTAGCATCACCCGCCCAAAAAATGTTTCCTCCCACTGACATCTGGGGCGCACTGTTTCGAAGGTTGACCTGTGGGCCTACTAAGTTGACGCGTACCAAGGGCTTTGTCAACTTAGTCAATATAAACGATTCTAGCTGCAGTGACCGTACGATGTCCGTCCAACGGCCGTCGTGCTTCTTCAACCTTTGGTCTTCTTGCTCCAGCCGCCCAAAGCAGCGCCGGTGGTGCCGCCTGCTCCTGCCTCCCGTGGCCGGCTGTGCTGCCGCGGAGGCCTCACAGCCCCCTACTACTCCCACCGCTGGCCAGGCCGTGCGGCGACGGTAGCCTCACACCGCAACCGAACCAGTGAACCCTCATACTCCTCTCCGCGTGGGCATCCACTGCCGCGTCTTCCCCGGCTCCACGTCGTTCCCTTCCTAGGCCTCGCCGTCATCCACCACCTTGGTGCTCTCGGCGCGGCGTGGTCAATGTGGTCAACGAACGACTTCCATCGGAAGAGTACTGTACGTGGAGAGGCTGACAGCTGGGTCCACGGCCGCAGCAAGGAAGTGCCTCCTTATTACGTGGAAAATAATGATTCCTCCACCTGACAGCAGGGACTCACCGGACGAGCCACCGTATTATGGAAAAAATCGTTTCCCCCTGACTGCTTGGACCCACCAGCTACATCTTCGCACGCAAGGAAGTGCGTCCATATTATGGGCAAAAAAATTTATTCGCCTCCCTGACTGCTGGGACCCACCAGCTACATCTTCGCACGCAAGGAAGTGCCTGACAGTCAGGACCCACCTGGTCGAAGTGTACGTAGCGTTGTTATTCTGGTGGCGAACGTGTATGTACATACAATCGGTCTGTGCAGGCTGCAGCAATGAACCGTGGCCGTGTAAGGAAGGGCACGTGTTGTAGTAGAGGCGCACACGTAGCATGTACACGTACGTACAGCGGCCAGGGTGCACGAAAGTAAATACGGCCACGTACATACATACGGGCGGGGTCAGGAACGCCTACTCGCGCATACGTACGACCAGGGCTCGTGTACATGGCTGGGTCAGAACAGAGAAGTTGCGTCATCGTCGTGTTCATGGGGAGGCAACCGGCTGGGTCGCAATGGAATGCATCATCATGTTCATCGGGAGCCAACCGGCTTGGACGGAACAGCCGATGGAAACAAGGCCTGGCGTACCGCAGAACGAAGGAAACAGCCTTGTGTTCGAGCGGCCACGATCGAAACGGGATCCTGTTCATCGGGAGGGGTCTGGCGTACCGCAAAACGGAGGAAACAGACCTACGGTCGAAACAGGGTCGTGTTGATCGGGAGGGGTGTGGCGTACCGCAAAACAGAGGAAACAGACTTGTGTTGGAGCGCTACGGTCGACACGGGGGTCCTGTTCATCGGGAGGGGTGTGGCGTACCGCAAAACGGGAGTCCACAGGATACTGTTCATCTCCACCGTCGACTGCCTCAACAGGCTACTGTTCATCCACCGTCGACTGCCTCCACGGGCTCCTGTTCATCCACCGTCGACCTCCTCCAGCCTCCACCTGCGACTATTCATCCACGGGCTCCTCTTCATCCAGCCTCCACCGCTCCTCCACCGGCTACTGTTCAGCCAACCCTATCCACGGGGTCCTGTTCAACCACCCCTCCACAGGCTACTATTCATCCAGCCCTCCACCGGCTACTGTTCAACCAGCCCTCCACCGGCTACTGTTCAACAAGCCCTCCACGGGGTCCTGTTCATCCAGCCCTCCACGGGGTCCTGTTCATCCACTGGCTCGATCGATCAGGGTATTATTCATCTAGCGGCAATGGCCTCTACTACCACGGGGTCCTGTTCATCCAACCCCCACCGGGAACTGTTCATCCAAACCCCCTCAACAACGCTCACTGTTCATCAAGGGAAGGAGGCAGCAGTGTTTGATCGGCTTCAGTTAGTAGCAGTAGCAAAGGAATCACTTGGGTTCAGTTAACAGCAAGGGGTCGATCGCTCGGGTTCAGTAATGTAGCTAGTGCAGTCGCTCGGGTTTAGTTAGAGCCCAACGCCTCGCACACACACGCGTACGTACGATGGAAACGCGCATCGCTCGGCCCTGACCACCCACCGTAACCGGGAACTCCCCCGATATTTTCCTCGCCCTCGCTTCTACCACGGTTTTTCCGTCATGGACAGCCCAAAGATTGTCATGCAGCTGCGTCTCCGGCCCGCCCAGGACGAAAAGCCCATTTTCTGTCATGATTTTTTGTCATAGAAGTAGGACCCCACCACATCTATGATGATACCGGGTTTTGTCACAATTATCGTCATAGAAGTGTCATAAGTATGACAGAAAAAATTCGTTCGGCCCAAAATGTCACGGATGTGTCTTTTTTTGTAGTGCTGTGTGTGATATACGACATATAGTTCGCTCCCATGAACTGTTTGTGGTTAGGCAACACAACAGAAATGGTCAGCTAGATCAAGGTGTGTGTGATATACGGCATACGGTTCACTCGGATGAACTGTTTACGATTGGGGAACCAAATAGAAATGGTTCAACTTAACAAGATGTGTGTGATATGCGGCATACAGTAAACAAGATGTGTGTGATACGCGGCAAATAACCCACTTGGATGAACTGTTTGCGATGAGAAATTATAACACAAAAGGTTACTATAGTTAATTCGTGTGCGATTCTTTGTTAACGAAAAACTTTGAGAAATGCAAACTAGTTGCTTGCAGTGGCTAGGAGTATCGCACAAGATGCGTATGCGAGTACTTGTGTGTGATGATTAGTAAGTTACACATACGTTTCCTTATGTTAACACGTGTGTGGTAACATGTGACACCACATATGGTTGTCGGGTTGTGTACTCCACTTAGTCTTCATGTGCTCTAGTGAAGATTTCCCGCGCTCCAGCGAAGGCTTCCCATGCTCCACAGGGGTGAATTGTAAAATCCGCAATCCCCTAGCCAGCTTCTAGCTATAAATAACCAAAGCAATGGCTGCCGACGGCGACTCGCTACTGATCTACTTGGTAGCTAGTTACCCACACGTACCGGCATACCGCCAACGGCCGACGACAGGATGGAGTTGCGCGACGGGAACGGGCACCGAAGATCATAGTTTAGGTTAATTAATTATACCTCCAGAGCCGGATGATTCCGGCTCTGGAGGTATAATTAATTAACATAATCTAAGATCAAATAACTAACATTTCCCCAACATGATCATGCGCCGACCCCAACCGCTAGCAGAGTGCGCGCGGAGGGACGGGACCCGAGCGAGCCTTGGCGTCTAAACGGCGAGCAGAGCGCGTAGAGGGACGCGGCCCAAGGGCGCCTAAACGGCGAGTACAGCGCGGGAGGCATGCGAGCAGAGCGCGTGGAGGCACGCGAGTAGAGCGCGCCGCGGCTGCCTAAACAGCGAGCAAGCACATGCATAATTATTGCATATAGCAGATGAACATAGCCCGGAATAGCCGTCCAACCATATTATTTTCGATGACATGCATTAATTTATTCTTAGTTAAATCTAAGGTCAAAGTTTGGCACTACGAAATACGAAGGGGGCCAATAAACCACGATAGAGGTAGTCCCTATACGAACACAGACGCCCAGTATGAAAGAAAACATGGGTCAAACCCTAGTTGAAAAGGGCAACAATGTCTAACTCCAGCTTACAAAAGGTACAAAAGCACGTGGATTAATTGTTCATCAGGTTTACACGTAACCCAGATTGAAAAGGGCAATAACATCTAACTCAACCAAAGTTTTTGGCAGTCACAATCAACTGGACCGGTCCGATCCATAAAATCAAGATCCCGGTACAAAAGATCTACTGGTCCATGATGACGACAAGTTGTTCTAAATATAAGCCGAGCACGATCAGAAGCCCTTCGGTCCATCTGAAACTTCATTTTATGCTGTTCAACATACAGTTCCGTGAGAAATTTATTGTGAAAAAACTTAATCCTGACGGACAATAGTGCCCTCACATTCCTCATGAAGAATGTGACAAAGCTAGTGTTTACATGGTTGGATGCATATCCTTCTACCGTTATTGTCTTTAAACAAATGTCATGATATGTGAGAAAATCCTTGTGCTTCCTCTGCCATCGATTGGTTAGACCTTTTTCTCGAAGTCCTAGTACCCAAATAGACATGAAGATTAAAAACAGTTAATGTCTAAAATACAGTATGTCGAAGGAGCGACAGCTAAACGGTTAATTCTAGTATATTATATATGGGTTTTCAATGTGTGTGAAATCATCACCTTTATATACAAATTCTCTAGACATGGAAAGCATTGCGGCAAGCCAATAGTGGTGTTCAGATCAAGACACCCTATATGAATATATAAGGTCTTGACAAAATCAAGCACCCCTGATACGCCATTGTAACGCCCACGATGCGGCTATATCTCCCACGTGTCGAGGCACGACTTAGAGGCATAACCGCATAGTGGTTTTGTCGCAAGAAGGGTCATCTTCACACAATCCCATCTAATGAACAAGAATGGGATAAAGAGTTGGCTTACAATCGCCACTTCACACAATACATAAATATCATTCATACATCATCCAAAATACAATCATATGGACCAACTACGGCCAAAATCCAGATGAAAATAAGACAACCCCAAATGCTAGATCCCCGATCGTCCCAACTGGGCTCCACTACTGATCATCAGGAAAAGACACATAGTAACGACCACGTTCCTCGTCGAACTCCCACTTGAGATCGACGCCATCATCTGCACTGGCATCGTCGGCACCTGCAACTGTTTGGAAGTATCTG
Organism: Triticum aestivum; assembly: GCF_018294505.1. Taxonomy (NCBI): domain Eukaryota; kingdom Viridiplantae; phylum Streptophyta; class Magnoliopsida; order Poales; family Poaceae; genus Triticum; species Triticum aestivum. The sequence continues at coordinate 376,969,392 of NC_057814.1, read as the reverse complement.
TGAGTCACGAGGACTCAGCAATCTCACACCCGCGAGATCAAGACTATTTAAGCTTATAGGACAAAGAGGTGCAACGAGGTGGAGCTGCAGCGGCAAAAGCATATATGGTGGCTAACTTGCGCAAAAGAGAGCGAGAAGAGAAGCAACGGAACGGACGTCATCTAGCAATGATCAAGAAGTGATCCTGAACACCTACTTACGTCATCCATAACACAGACCGTGTTCACTTCCCGGACTCCGCCGAGAAGAGACCATCACGGCTACACACGCACTTGGTGTATTTTAATTGGGTCAAGTGACAAGTTATCTACAACCGGACATTAACAAATTCCCATCTGCCTCATAACCGCGGGCACGGCTTTCGAAAGATAATACCCTGCAGGGGTGTCCCAACTTAGCCCATCATAAGCTCTCACGGTCAACGAAGGATAAACCTTCTCCCAGAAAGACCCGATCAGTCTCGGAATCCCGGTTTACAAGACATCTCGACAATGGTAAAACAAGACCAGCAAAGCCACCCGAATGTGCCGACAAATCCCGATAGGAGCTGCACATATCTCGTTCTCAGGGCACACCGGATGAGACATCCTACGAGCAAAACCAGACCTCGAGTTTCCAGGAGGGGGCCCCGCAGTCTGCTCAGTTCGGACCAACACTCGAAGGAGCACTGGCCCGGGGGGGGTTAAAATAAGATGACCCTCGGGCTCGCGAAAACCCAGGGGAAAAAGGTATAGGTCGCAAATAGTAAAACCAAGGTTGGGCCTTGCTGGAGGAGTTTTATTCAAGGCGAACTGTCAAGGGGGTCCCATAAATCACCCGACCGTGTAAGGAACGCAAAACTCAAGGAACATAATCCCGGTATAACAGTAACTAGGGCGGCAAGAGTGGAACAAAACACCAGGCATAAGGCCGAGCCTTCCACCCTTTACCAAAATATATAGGTGCATTAATTAAATAAGTGATATTGTGATATCCCAACACAACCATGTTCCGACATGGAACAAACTTCAACTTCACCTGCAACTAGCAACGCTATAAGAGGGGCTGAGCAAAAGCGGTAACATAGCCAAACAACGGTTTGCTAGGGAAAGGATGATTAGGGGCTGACATGGCTGAAATAGGAGACATGATATAGCAAGTGATAGGTAGCGAGCATGGCAATAGAGCGAACAACTAGCATAGCAAAGATAGAAGTGATTTCGAGGGGTGGTCATCTTGCCTGCAAGATTCTCAGAGTTGTCGAAAGCTTGATCCTCGTAAACGTACTCGACAGGTTCCTCGTTCACGAACTCGTCTCCCGGATCTACCCAAGACAAGAACACAAAAAAACGGAACCACAATCAACAACGAGAAATGCACAATCAACATGATGCAAAATATGTATGATATGCAAGATATGATATGCGATGCATATGCGTGCTCCGGAAGGAAAATGATGAACATGGCAGTAACTTGGCAAACCAAGCATGCCACTGGAAAGATGAGGTGATTTCGGTCGAAATCGATATAAAGATCACCGGAATCGGATGCACGGTTTGCAAATGGCAAGCAAAACAATAATGACACTAATCTGCGATAAACAGCATGATAGCACTTAAAATGCAACAAGTAACAACGCTACAGCACCCCAACATAGCAACAAAGCATATGGCAGTAATCTACAGGAGATGCTTGACAAAGGATGGACACTGAGCTACTGCTAGTTCACAACATATCAAGCTCAAACAAGCATGGCAAAAGTGCAAAAGATTACAGGTTCACAGACAGTGAAAAACTGGACATGGCAGAAATCATCATCAGGTAGCAATGTTCAGAGCACGAAATCAACATGCTACAGGAACTTAACATAGCAAAACAAGGCATGGTAGTGTTCTACTAAATGCACATGACAAAAGTCCCTTACTGACCATAAGCCAAAAAGGACAGAAGATATGGTGGCAAGCATGTAAACATAGCAAGTTTCGTTATCAGGTTTCAGACTTAGCAGAAAACAGAGCATGGCAGAAATATTGATATGTAGGCCTCTTTGTGAGCTTGATGCACTCACTACAGAGCAATGCATGACAAACCAAGCATACCTACAGAAAGATGGCATGTTTGTGAAGCTATCCATGGCAGGAAAAAATACATAGCATGTATGGTTAAACTACAATAAGCTTGGCAAGATTGCAAAGCATGACAAGAATCTGCCAGAAATATTTTATAGCAAAAGTAGAGCAAGATTGAGTCATGCTATGGTACTCTAAAATTGCAAACAATTACAGGAATGCATCAACTACAACTATAGCTACACAACATCCTTACTGAACATCTCCAAAATATGCATGGATCTCTCTGTAGCATCAAGTTTACAAGGCAACAAAATTACAGCAGACTAGGACGTAGAGAAATCACTGTCCCTGAAATCAGAAATATTACGGGACCTACTTTGCATGCTTGTGCTAGTCACCACAGAGATCACAAAAATACATGGGCTACACCACTGGAAAGATGGCATGGCATACTTCAAAACACATGTAGAGCTCATGCTCAAAAGATGCACAGAATAAATGATACAAAAATGACAAATCTCCAAGTTCTGATAAGAACCAGAGATTAACAGCAACTAGCCCTCTTCCAACGAAGATTTGGGCATCAAGATGACCTCTAATGAACATGGTGCAATTGAACAAAATGAGGAGCATCACGAGACGAACAATTTGGCATATTATACGCGCGAATCGGAGCTACATGCAAGAAGTTACGGCATCGGGAACAAGTGCATATGATGGAAAATTTTGGGGACTTGGAAGATTTCGAGGGGGATTCGAGAGAAGTCAACGGCAGGCTCCCATACCAGATCCGATCGGAGGTCGCCCGAGCTCCTCGAGCCCGAGCTCGTCGGCGGCGAGGCAAGGGCCGGCGGGCCTGGCCGGAGGAGGAGAAGGCCGAGGGAGGAGAGGCGGCGCCGGAGGAGGGGGTCGCCGGCGGGTGCGGCGAGCGCCGGCGGGGACGGGCGCCGCGGCGGCGGCGATGGCCGGCGATGGCGGCGCACTGGCCGGCGGCGGGGAAGGCGCGCGGGCGCGGAGGCGGCGGGCCGCGGGGGCCGGCGGCGGGGCGAGGCCGGAGGCGGCCACGTGGCGCTCGCGGGTTGGCCGGGCGTTGCGGGCGGACGCGTCCGGCGCGGCGCGGAGGGAGAGGGTTAGGGTTCGTCTGAGATTTCATTTTTCGGGATGCCCACATATAAATAGGTAGGGGAAGCTAAGAGACTCCAAATGAGGTGCGGTTTTCGCCCACACGATCGTGATCGAACGACCTAGAGCATGGAAGAGAGTTTGGTGGGTTTTGGGCTGGTTTTAGAGAGGGTTTTTGCTGAACACTCAAATGGACTTTGCGGATGCCCGATTAACCGTTGGAGTACCAAACGACCTCCGAATGGAACGAAACTTGACCGGTAGTCTCCGGGTGGTATATTAAGACCACTTGACAAGCCTCGGTCCATTCCGAGAAAGTTTGACACACACACACGAAAGAAAACAAGAGGGGTGCACCGGAGGAGATAGGAGCGCCGGGTTGGAAAACGGACAACGGGGAAAATGCTCGGATGCATGAGACGAACACGTATGCGAATGCAATGCACATGATGACATGATATGAAAATGCATGACATGACAAAATACAAAACGAAAGACAAAACCCGACAACGGAGGGAAAACATATCACATAGCCGAAAATGGCAAGAGTCGGAGTTACAAATATGGCAAGTTACATGCGGGGTGTTACAGCCATCCATGGACAAGCTCTTCATTCAGCATATAACATAATATTAGCACCGAAAGTGTACTCCAAAATGATATTTAACTTATCTGCACAAATGAAAAATGTAGATTACTAAAGTGTAGATGGATAACATACAGTACTTGAATAAGTGTGGAGCCAACCACCAACTTGTAACCTTCAAACGGATGAGGAAATACACCCAAGGTCTCCAGTTTAGGCGCAGAGACCACAATTATTTACGAAGGTTTATAACAACAATCAAGGAGCAACCTTTGAAGTGAAGGGGCATCTTCGATGATGAGCTCATGTCCTTCAAAATGAATTCCAATGCAAAGGTGAGGCGACTTTATTTTGAGACAAGGGATATGGATTCCTAGTCCAAAAACTACGACCAAACACTCCAGTGCAGGGCAGCTAGAGTGGATGATGCTGTGTAGTGAGGCCACACCGACAGATCAACCAACACAAGCGCAAGTTTTTTCAGAAGTGGGAGTCGAAGCATTTGTACCAGATTGTCCGCTAGATGGCACCGGGTCAAGGTGGCAGTGTGGAGAGAGGAGGAAAACCATGAGATGGGCATCGGAGGTGAGGGCACAGATGCAACTCTTGCAGGTAACCTATCGTTGTAGAAATGGTAGAACTCAAGCTGCTGGAGTTTCTTGAATTGACGGGATGTAAGCCAGGCGGCCACCGTGCAGGGTATGTCCAGCGGGTACCATGCCTGGATGCAGATGCGTTGAACGGAGCCCTGGTAGGAGGAAATGATGGCTCTGGGGAGTTCGGAATTATCATCAACAGATAGCTGAGGACAGTCGAGATTAAGAGGCGCGACGCGCCACTGAGTGCGCCACCGAGATGCGATGACTTGTGTGCGGCAGCCATCCTTGGTGAGGAGAAGGTAGATGATTTCCTCAAGGATGGCGTCCAGGAGGTCGCTGATGCGGTCCACTAGAGATTCTACTGGTTCCTCAGGTCATGGCGCGGGGGGGGGGGGGGTGGCCGCTTCTGGCCGTGTAGCCGGGTCCAAGATCTACATCTAACGGCGGCGATGGCCGGAGCCTTGATACGTCTCCATCGTATCTATAATTTTTGATTGTTTCATGCCAGTATTATACAACTTTTCCATACTTTTGGCAACATTTTAAATGATATATTAGACTAACCTATTGATCCAGTGCCCAGTGCCAGTTCCTGATTTTTTGCATGTTTTTTGTTTCGCAGAATATCCATATCAAACGAAGTCCAAATGCAATAAAATTTTACAGAGAATTATTTTGGAATATTTTTGAATTTTGGGAGGTGGAATCAACGCAAACGGGGGCGCATAGGCCCCAAGTTACACGAGGGCGCGCCCCAGGCCCCAGGCGCGCCCAGGTGTCTTATGCTCACCTCGTACGTCGGTTGTATCTCTACTTCGGGCGCAAGGAAGCTTATATCTGGAAACAAATCGTGTTAAAATTTTAGCGCAATCGGAGTTACGGATCTCCAGGAATATAAGAAACGGTTTTCGGCCAGATCTGGGGAACGCGAAACAGAAGAGAACCGAGAGAGATGCAATAAAATATACAATCATACCAACCAAGGATCGTGCCGACGATCTACATCAACAATCTTGCTACCATCAACACCAACTTTCTCCCTCTCTATGCAGCAGTGTAACACCTCTTCTCCCCGCTGTAATCTCTACCTAAACATGGTGCTCAACTCCATATAGTATTTCCCAATAATCTATGGTTAACCTATGATGTTTGAGTAGATCCTTTTCGTCCTATGGGTTAATCATGATCTTGGTTGGTATGATTGTATATTTTATTTATGGTGTTGTCCTATGGTGCCCTCCGTGTCGCGCAAATGGAGGGGCCCCCGCTGTAGGGTGTTGCAATATGTTCATGGTTTGTTTATTGTTGTTGTTGCAGGGGTGACAACAACCTAAATGCGGATAAGTGGGTTATGGTGTACGGGAGTAAAGAGGACTTGATACTTAATGCTATTGTTGGGTTTCACGACCTTAATGATCTTTAGTAGTTGCGGATGCTTGCTAGGGGTCCAATCATAAGTGCATATGATCCAATTAGAGAAAGTATGTTAGCTCATGCCTCTCCCTCATATAAAATTGCAAGAATGATTACCGGTACTTGTTATCGATTGCCTAGGGACAAATGACTTTCTTGTTGACAAAAGCTATCCACTTTTATTACCTTGCAATTTATTCGTAGCTTTATTCTTGCAAAATAGTTTCATACTTGTCTTAGGTAAAGCAAACGTCAAGTGTTTGTTCTACCTTTAGCTCCTCATTGGGTTCGACACTCTTATTTATCGAATAAAGCTACAAACAATCCCCTATACTTTCTGGGTTATCACTGGTACGCGTCGGTGCTATACAAACGGTTTTTAACCCTTTCCGCGACATCATTTGGAACCGTCGCCTAGTGAGTGACGGTGATAGGGGAGTCCTTCCCACACGACCAAGAAACCATCGGGGATATGCCCTCCTGGCACACACGCTCGACAAAATGAGGTCGTGTGCGACCAGCGAGCGCTCAAATACGGTAATACATGCAATAGAGCTAAAAATACAATTATACAGGCGAAATTGTTTCCGGTCACAAGTACATCCCACACAGTCAGTCCCCGCTAAACATTTTTGTTCTGTAGAAGAAACAGTGTGGCAAAGGTTGTCCATCACACACAGTTTTTATGTGGTAAACGTTTGCGCAAGGTGGCCTAACGCAAACAGTTTTCAAGAGAAGGTCGTGTGTGATTGTTCATTGATCCAACACGGTTTATTCCTAGAAACTTTGTGCGTTTCTTGAGGTCATCGCCCACGGTATTTTCTGAATAACCGCTTGCAATAGCAAAACCCAATTAGCAGGCTAATTCGCCATTAGCAGGCTAATTTCCCTATTATTAATAATCCATTTATTAATCTAATTGACATTCATATTAGGCACATAATATATTTCATTTCCGTATATAAAGGAAGCAGGATTTCATAATTGAAATGCATCAAAGTACAACATGATATAGCTTCAGCACTCAGCTACCCCATTACACAACTGCACCAGCACCAAACTTCACATGCAACATGTAGAACCTTTCAAAATTAGCATCATAGACGGTATATAGACAGATGCATCTCATCTGGAAAACTGCTGAAGTTGAAGGCGAATATTGAGCCTTCATTCATGTTGAAGGTCTTTGCAACTTTAGGCCAGCGCATGTGGATGATTGACCGTCCGTCCTTCGTCCTCTTCAGGAACACTTCAATATTGAGCCGTGGGTGTTGTATGAAAACCTTCCTCGCTCCTGGCCATAGAGGTGGTTTGAGAGGTAATCATCAGTGAATTGCTTTGGAAAGGCCTGAAAACAAGGATGTGCATAAATATCTTCTCTATATTGGAAATGGGGCAAAGGAATAAAAAAAGGCAAGGTATAATAGTTAGTACCATCTTGTAGTGAACTGATGTCTTCTTCATTGTGCAAACAAAGATCTTGTTGTTTTTGTCGCTAATTTCTTTATCCTAACAATCTTTCTGAGTTTCTTGACTTGATTGATATTCATGGACAACTCATTTCCCCATATGCAAAAAGGGTCGAACAGTGGGTCAAAACCTCTGACAGCAGGACCTACATGTGCAAGACCAAATTGTTAAAAACCTAAATATTAGAATGGTTCCTGCAATTGCACAATAATGTGCTATTAGACAACGGACCATGCATGTGCTAACCTCGATTGTAAACCTCAGTGCTTCCCATTGTTTCCCTGCAACACATATAAGGTAGTTAGTCATCAGGTTAAGTAAGGGTTCGCATGCTATCAGTAAAATATGTTGATGAAAAATAAGCACATTGCAGATTCATCAGATTAATTCAAGCCACATGGAAAACCCATTTATCCAAACCAAGCATGATTAAGAACTAGTAAATATAGCACTTGTATATGTTTCTCATGTATTAAGTGCAGCCAAATTCGATTTATTCCTCACATGCACAACAATACAAAATTCTACCCACGACAATTGGACATCGCATTGCAGAATTGGACCAAGCAATTAACTAAACACCACAACAAATGAACCAAACATTAACTGAGCACCACATTGCACAATATAACATACTCCTAATAGAAGATCAGGCAGTTAACCAAACGAAGCATGCTTAACAACTTGGAAATATGGCAATTGTATTCCTTTCTCATGTATTTACTACAGCCAAATTCAATTTATTCCTCACATGGTATCCAATAACAGAATGCACCCACAACAATTGAACATCGCATTGCGGAATTGAACCAAACAGTTAACTAAACACCACAACACAAATGAACCAAACGTTAACTAAGCACCACATTGCATAATGTATAACCAAACCAAGCATGCTTGACAACTTGGAAATATAGCAATTGTATTCGTTTCTCATGATTTTGTAAAAATAAATTCGATTTATTTCTCACATGGAAGACAATACAAAATTGCAGCCTGAAGAATTGAACATCACATTTGCAGAATTGAACCAAACAGTTAACTGAAGACGACAACTAATTAACAAAACATTTAATAAGTGAGCACACACACTGCACGACATATAGAACATATACACTAGAGCAACAGATTGCATGGTAAAATTAGATAGCACAATTCACTAGAATTTGTGAAGGAAAGGCAGGAGCAGCAGACGCAACGGGTATACCGAGCATGCTTAACCGGCATAGCTTGCAAATGGCAAGGTGCTCCTCCAAGATCTGGGGTCGGCACGAATGGCAGCCATCGCGACCTCATCCGCGCGTGCGGCCGCGATTTGCTTCTCCGCTGCCAAATGCTCCTTGAGATCCTGGCTATACTACATGCACCATGGCTTAGGGCAAAGCTTATTTGGTGGAGGGGTCGGTGATTTGGGTGGAAAGGTGTCGCGTCAGCGGTCGGGGCATGTGGGATGTGGACAGAGGAGGAGGATGGGGTCGGGTGTGGATTACTTGCCTGGATAGACGAGGCCGAGCAGCGTGAAGGAGGGTCGCCGGTGAGGTGGCGGCGCTCCAAGAAAGGAGTGAAGGTTTCAACTTGGAAAGGAAGGCGGAAACAGGGGAAATGTGGCTTTTGGTAAGGAGGAGGGGCGGGAGGTAGATATTTCCACTGAAGCCAAAAATTTGGAATCGCTTCAGCGAAAAAACTGGCGCGCAAAGTTTCATCAGACACGGTCCCTTATTCAGAACTGTGTACGATATGTGAACATCACAAACGATTCAGATAGCTTAACCCGTGTTTGATGAGTTTGAACGTCAAAAATTTTGGTTCGAATTTCCATGGTTACAGTGGTCATCCACGTCATTGCATAATTTCCGTACACAAAGGAGACTACTGCACACCCACACTACTTAATCGAGCAAGTTCAACAATTAAACAGAGCTAGCTGACCTAAACATTACTCTAACAAATTAAAGACCAGCGCTCTTAATTAACTAAAATAATGAGTACTACTACGGCTGGTGTGAGGAAGTCCTGGATTAGGGGGTCCTCGGGTGTCCGGACTATGGTACGTGGGCCGGACTGATAGGCTGTAAAGATACAAGACCGAAGACTATCCCCCGTGTCCGGATGGGACTCTCCTTGGCGTGGAAGGCAACCTTGGCGTCCTGATATGAAGATTCCTTTCTCCGTAAACCGACCTTGTACAACCCTAGTCCCCTCCGGTGTCTATATAAACCGGAGGGCTTAGTCCGATCCGTAGAGGCAAGAATCATAATCATAGTCATGCAGGCTAGACTTTTAGGGTTTTAGCCATTACGATCTTGTGCTAGATCTACTCTTGTAATACTCATATTTATCAAGATCAATCAAGAAGGAAGTAGGGTATTGCCTCCATAGAGAGGGCCCGAACCTGGGTAAACAAAGTGTCCCCCGTCTCCTATTACCATCGACCTTAGACGCACAGTTCGGGACCCCCTACCCGAGATCCGCCGGTTTTGACACCGACATTGGTGCTTTCATTGAGAGTTCCGGTGTGTCGTCGTCAAGAGGTTCGATGGCCCCATCAATCATCTACAACAATGTTGTTCAGGGAGAAGTCTTCCTCCCTGGACAGAAATTCGTATTCGGCGGCTTCACACTGCGGGCCAACTCGCTTGGCCATCTAGAGCAGATCGACAGCTACGCCCCTGGCCATCAGGTCAGATTCGGAAGCTTTAACTACATCACGGACATCCGCAGAGATTTAATCTTTGACGGATTCGAGACCGCGGCAGCCGCTCCCTGTCACCGCAATGAACATGACTTAAATCTGTCATCGGACCATACCCAGGAGATAGCACCTGCAACTACTCTGGCCCTAGATCAGGAGCGGATCACGCCATCCGAGGACGGGAGGCTCAACCCCGCCACGGAGGCCGCAGATTCAGCGGCGTCGGAGCCGCATACAGACCCAACCTCAAGTGGGATCTGTGTTACCGGAACCTCGGACACGTTTCAGACTACAGGTTCCGAAGCATGTGCGTCCGCACACGACGAGCTTGATCAGGCGTCGATCGTCAAATTCAGCTCCGCGGACATCTTCCGGCACTCGCCTTTATGCGACGAGCTGAACTCATTAAAATCACTCTCCTTAGTGGGGGACTCACAGCCGAATTATATCCGGTTCGAACTGGAGGCTGATGACGGAGAATTTTGTTTCCCACCCACCGCCCACTTCATAGCCACTGTCGAGGACCTAACCGACATGCTCGATTACGGCTTCGAAGACACCGACGGTATGGACGACGATGCCGGAGAAGAGGAGGCCCAAAACCCGCCGTTCACCGGACGATGGACGGCCACCTCCTCATATGACGTATACATGGTGGATGCACCAAAAGAGAATAGCGGCGATGACAAGGAAAATCCAGTTGAGGATGAACCTTCTAAGATACAACCAAAGCACCGGCATTAGCGGCACCGCTCTAAATCACGTCGTAGCAAAGACAGCAACACCGGCACAGGAGAAAATAACACTCCGGACGGTGCCGAAGATAGAGAAGACCCCGACGAACAAACTGCCAAACAGGACGATTGGGAAGATGGGCAAGTTAGCCCTGATGAACAGGCCATATACGAAGACTAGGAGGACAGTAATTATCTTCCGCTCTCCGAGGAGGAGGTGAGCCTCGGCAACGAGGATTTTATCGTGCTTGAGGAACCTCTCAAGCAGGAGCGCTTTAAGCGCCGGCAAATGGCCACTGCAAGGAGCCTGAAAAAGAAGCAGCAGCAGCTTCAAGCTGATCAAGATCTGTTCAACGATAGATGGACTGATGTCCTGGCAGCCGAGGAATATGGCCTCAAGCCCCCAGCCAAAAGTTACCCGAAGCGTAAATTGCTACCTTAGTTCGATGATGAGGCGCTGGAGCCCGTACCATCATCGCGCAATGTGGCTGACCGACCACCACGTGGTTGGGACAAAGCGGCAACTCAAGCCGAACACTAGCCCACCCCACCTCACCATAAAGGTAGAGTTAAAACAGCTCGGGGACATACCTACGACCTGCGGTAGGGCCTGGACAGTAGAGCAGGTCAGAACAGATCGATCTATGGATCACGGGGACGCGCCCCGACACGCGATAACAGCTATCTAGCCAGACGCAACAATCATACTCACTCCCGGTCCGAGAACCCCAGATGGACTCCTGCTACCTCTTGAGCACCGCGTTGGTTTTCCCTTGAAGAGGAAAGGGTGCAGCAAAGTAGCGTAAGTATTTCCCTCAGTTTTTGAGAACCAAGGTATCAATCCAGTAGGAGGCTACGCGCGAGTCCCTCGCACCTACACAAAACAAATAAATCCTCGCAACCAACGCGATAAGGGGTTGTCAATCCCTTCACGGTCACTTACGAGAGTGAGATCTGATAGATATGATAGGATAATATTTTTGGTATTTTTTGTGATAAATATGCAAAGTAAAATAAAAGCAAAGTAAAAAAGCAAAGGAAATAAATAAGTGTTGGAAGATTAATATGATGAAGATAGACCCGGGGGCCATAGGTTTCACTAATGGCTTCTCTCAAGAGCATAAGTATTTTACGATGGGTGAACGAATTACTGTTGAGCAATTGACAGAATTGAGCATAGTTATGAGAATATCTAGGTATGATCATGTATATAGGCATCACGTCCGAGACAAGTAGACCGACTCCTGCCTGCATCTACTACTATTACTCCACTCATCGACCGCTATCCAGCTTGCATCTAGAGTATTAAGTTCATGGAAACAGAGTAACGCCTTAAGCAAGATGACATGATGTAGAGGGATAAATTCATGCAATATGATAAAAAAAAACCATCTTGTTATCCTCGATGGCAACAATACAATACGTGCCTTGCTGCCCCTATTGTCACTGGGAAAGGACACTGCAAGATTGAACCCAAAGCTAAGCACTTCTCCCATTGCAATAAAGATCAATCTAGTAGGCCAAACCAAACTGATAATTCGAAGAGACTTGCAAAGATAACCAATCATACATAAAAGAATTCAAAGAAGATTCAAATATTGTTCAATCTGAGGTAAACTACTCACACTTCATCGGAGAGGCTATGGTGATGATGTAGAAGCCCTCCGTGATGGATGCCCCCACCGGCGGAGCTCCGGAACAGGCCCCAAGATGGGATCTCGTGGGTACAGAAGGAGTACGTCGGTGGAGCAACAGGGGGCCCACGAGGGTGGAGGGCGAGCACCCCTACCTCGTGGCCTCCTCTTCTGTTTCTTGACGTAGGGTCCAAGTCTCCTGGATCATAATCTTCCTAAAAAACACGTTCCCGAAGGTTTCATTCCGTTTGGACTCCGTTTGATATTCCTTTTCTACGAAACTCTGAAATAGGCAAAAAACAGCAATTCTGGGATGGGCCTCCGGTTAATAGGTTAGTCCAAAATATAATATAAAAGTGAATAATAAAGCCCAATAATGTCCAAAACAGTAGATAATATAGCATGGAGCAATCAAAAATTATAGATACGTTGGAGAAGTATCAGGCATCCCCAAGCTTAATTCCTACTCGTCCTCGAGTAGGTAAATGATAAAAACAGAATTTTTGATGCGGAGTGCTACTTGGCATAATTTCAACGTAATTCTTCTTAATTGTGGTATGAATATTCAGATCCGAAAGATTGAATACAAAAGTTTAGTATTGACATAAAAATAATAATACATCAAGCATACTAACAAAGCAATAATGTCTTCTCAAAATATCATGGCCAAAGAAAGTTATCCCTACAAAATCATATAGTCTGGCTATGCTCTATCTTCACCACACAAAGTATTTAAACCATGCACAACTACGATGACAAGCCAAGCAATTGTTTCATACTTTTGACATTCTCAAACTTTTTCAATCTTCACGCAATACATGAGCGTGAGCCATGGATATAGCACTATATGTGGAATAGAATGGTGGTTGTGGAGAAGACAAAAAAGGGGGAAGATAGTCTCACATCAACTAGGCGTATCAACGGGCTATGGAGATGCCCATCAATAGATATCAATGTGAGTGAGTAGGGATTGCCATGCAACGGATGCACTAGAGCTATAAGTATATGAAAGCTCAACAAAAGAAACTAAGTGGGTGTGCATCCAACTCGCTTGCTCATGAAGACCTAGGGCATTTTGAGAAAGCCCATCATTGGAATATACAAGCCAAGTTCTATAATGAAAATTTCCCACTAGTATATGAAAGTGACAAAATGAGAGACTCTCTATCATGAAGATCATGGTGCTACTTTGAAGCACAAGTGTGGTAAAAGGATAGTGAAATTGTCCCTTCTCTCTTTTTCTCTCATTTTTTTATTTGGGCCTTTTCTCCTTTTTTATGGCCTCTTTTTTTTCGTCCGGAGTCTCATCCCGACTTGTGGGGGAATCATACTCTCCATCATCGTTTTCCTCGCTTGGGACAATGCTCTAAAAATGAAGATCATCACACTTTTATTTTCTTACAACTCAACAATTACAACTCGATTCTTAGAACAAAATATAACTCTATATGAATGCCTCCGGCGGTGTACCGGGATATGCAATGAATCAAGAGCAACATGTATGAAAAAATTATGAACGGTGGCTTTGCCACAAATACGATGTCAACTACATGATCATGCTAAGGAATATGACAATGATGGAGCGTGTCATAATAAATGGAACGGTGGAAAGTTGCATGGCAATATATCTCGGAATGGCTATGGAAATGCCATGATAGGTAGGTATGGTGGCTGTTTTGAGGAAGTTATATGGTGGGTGTATGATACCGGCGAAAAGTGCGCGGTATTAGAGAGGCTAGCAATGGTGGAAGGGAGAAGGGTGCGTATAATCCATGGACTCAACATTAGTCATAAAGAACTCATATACTTATTGCAAAAATCTACAAGTTATCAAAGCAAAGTATTATGCGCATGCTCCTAGGGGGATAGATTGGTAGGAAAACACCATCGCTCATCCCCAACCGCCACTCATAAGGAAGACAATCAATAAATAAATCGTGCTCCGACTTCATCACATAACGGTTCACCATACGTGCATGCTACGGGAATCACAAACTTTAACACAAGTATTTCTCAAATTCACAACTACTCAACTAGCATGACTCTAATATCACCATCTTTATATCTCAAAACAATTATCAAGCATCAAACTTTTCTTAGCTTTCAACACACTCATAAGAAAGTTTTTACAAATCTTGAATACCAAGCATATTAGGATTATTTAAGCAAATTACCATGCTATTTAAGGCTCTCAAAATAATCTAAGTGAAGCATGAGAGATCAATATTATCTATAAAACAAATCCACCACCGTGCTCTAAAAGATATAAGTGAAGTACTAGAGCAAAACTATATAACTCAAAAGATATAAGCGAAGCACATAGAGTATTCTAAAAAATTCCAAATCATGTATGGCTCTCTCAAAAGGTGTGTACAGCAAGGATGATTGTGGTAAAATAAAAAGCAAAGACTCAAATCATACAAGACGCTCCAAGCAAAACACATATCATGTGGTGAATAAAAATATAGCTCCAAGTAAAGTTTCTGATGGAAGTAGACGAAAGAGGGGATGCCTTCTGGGCCATTCCCAAGCTTTGGATTTATGGTGTCCTTAGATTATCTTGGGGGTGCCATGGGCATCCCCAACCTTAGGCTCTTGCCACTCCTTGTTCCATAATCCATCAAATCTTTCACCCAAAACTTGAAAACTTCACAACACAAAACTTAACAGAAAATCTCGTGAGCTCCGTTAGCGAAAGAAAACAAAAGACCACTTCAAGGTACTGTAATGAACTCGTTCTTTATTTATATTGGTGCTAAACCTATTGTATTCCAACTTCTCTATGGTTTATAAACAATTTTACTAGCCATAGATTCATCAAAATAAGCAAACAACACACGAAAAACAGAATCTGTCAAAAACAGAACAGTCTGTAGTAATCTGTAACTAACGCAAACTTCTGGAACTCCAAAAAATCAGGAAAAATAGGACGACTAGACAATTTTTTTATTGATCAGCTGCAATTGTAATCACTATTTTATCACGTACTGGTGATTTTTAACAATTGTTTTCGTGAACAGAAAGTTTCTGGAAATTACAGCAAGATCAAATAACTATCATCCAAGAAGATCCTATAGGTTTAACTTGGCAAAAACACTAATTAAAACATAAAAACACATCTAACCAGAGGCTAGATCAAATATTTATTCCTAAACTGAAGCAAAAGCAAAAAAACTAAAAATAAAATTGGGTTGCCTCCCAACAAGCGCTATCATTTAACGCCCCTAGCTAGGCATAAAAGCAAGGATAGATCTAGGTATTGCCATAATAGTGGTATGGCAATCCATAAGTGGCTCTCATGATAGATTCATATGGTAATTTTATTTTCTTCCTACGGAAGTGTTCCATGCCTTTCTTTAATGGAAATTGGAATCTAATATTCCCTTCCTTCATATCAATAATTGCACCAATCGTTCTAAGGAAAGGTCTACCAAGAATAATAGGACATGAAGGATTGCAATCTATATCAAGAACGATAAAATCTACGGGCACATAGTTCCTATTTGCAACAATAAGAACATCATTAATTCTTCCCATAGGTTTCTTAATAGTGGAATCCGCAAGGTGCAAGTTTAGAGAGCAATCATCAAAATTACGGAAATCTAGCAAATCGCACAAAGTTTTGGGAATAGTGGAAACACTAGCACCCAAATCACATAAAGCATAGAACTCATGATCCTTGATCTTAATTTTAATAGTAGGTTCCCACTCATCATAAAGTTTTCTAGGGATAGAAACTTCCAACTCAAGCTTTTCTTCATAGGATTGCATCAAGGCATCAACGATATGTTTAGTAAATGCTTTATTTTGACTATAAGCATGAGGAGAATTTAGCACGGATTGCAACAAGGAAATACAATCTATCAAAGAGCAATTTTCATAATTAAATTCCTTGAAGTCCAAAATAGTGGGTTTAGCAACATCTAGGGTTTTGATTTCTTCAATCCCACTTTTATCAATTTTAGCATCAAGATATAAAAACTCCGAATTTTTGGAACGCCTTCTAGGTAAATGTGGATCATATTCAGTCCCATCATTATCAAGATTCATATTGCAAAACAAAGATTTAATAGGGGACACATCAATAACTTTTAGATCTTCATCTTTATTTTCATAGAAATAGTAAGAACACGCTTTTATAAAGCAATCTTTCTTAGCACGCATCCTAGCGGTTCTTTCTTTGCACTCATCAATGGAAATTCTCATGGCTTTGAGAGACTCATTGATATCATGCTTAGGAGGAATAGATCTAAGCTTTAAAGAATCAACATCAAGAGAAATTCTATCACGTTCCTAGCCAATTCATCAACTTTAAGCAATTTCTCTTCAGGCAAAGCATTAAAATTCTTTTGCGAATTCATAAACTCTTTAACACTAGTCTCAAATTCAGAGGGCATCTTATTAAAATTTCCATAAGAATTGTTGTAGGAATTACCATAATTATTAGAGGAATTACTAGGATAAGGCCTAGGATTAAAGTTTCCTCTATACGCGTTGTTACCAAAATTATTCCTACCAACAAAATTCACATCCATAGATTCATTATTATTCTCAATCAAAGTAGACAAAGGCATATCATTAGGATCAGAAGAAACACTCTTACTAGCAAATAATTTCATAAGTTCATCCATCTTTCCACTCAAAACATTAATTTCTTCTATCGCATGCGCTTTTTTATTAGTAGATCTTTCAGTGTGCCATTGAGAATAATTAACCATGATATTATCTAGGAGTTTAGTAGCTTCTCCTAAAGTGATTTCCATAAAAGTGCCTCCCGCGGCCGAATCTAAAAGATTCCTAGAAGCAAAATTCAATCCGGCATAAAATTTTTGTATAATCATCCACAAATTCAAACCATGAGTAGGGAAATTACGTATCATTAATTTCATCCTCTCCCAAGCTTGTGCAACATGTTCATGATCAAGTTGCTTAAAATTCATAATATCGTTTCTAAGAGAGATGATCTTAGCGGGAGGAAAATACTTAGAGATAGAAGCATCTTTGCACTTGTTCCAAGAATCAATACTATTTTTAGGCAAAGACGAAAACCAAGCTTTAGCACGATCTCTATGCGAAAAAGGAAATAGCTTCAATTTAACAATATCATCAACATCTTTCTTCTTTTGCATATCACACAAATCAACGAAGCTATTTAGATGAGTAGCGGCATCTTCACTAGGAAGGCCGGCGAATTGATCTTCACAAGCATCTTCACAAGGAAAGCAGCATTGATTTCACAAGATTCAGTATCGGTAAGAGGAGCAATCGGAGTGCTAAGGAAATCATTATTGTTGGTATTGGTAAAGTCACACAATTGGTATTATCTTGAGCCATCGTGACAAACAAGCAATCCAAAACACGAGCAAACAAAAAGCAAGCGAAAAAGAGGCAAACGGAAAAGAGAGGGCGAATAAAACAGCAAGGGTGAAGTGGGGGAGAGGAAAACGAGAGGCAAATGGCAAATAATGTAATGCGGGAGATAAGGGATTGTGATGGGTACTTGGTATGTTGACTTTTGCGTAGACCTCCCCGGCAACGGCGCCAGAAATCCTTCTTGCTACCTCTTGAGCACTGCGTTCGTATTCCCTTGAAGAGGAAACGGTGATGCAGCAAAGTAGCGTAAGTATTTCCCTCAGTTTTTGAGAACCAAGGTATCCATCCCGTAGGAGGCTACGCGCGAGTCCCTCGCACCTACACAAAACAAATAAATCCTCACAACCAACGCGGTAAGGGGTTGTCAATCCCTTCACGGTCACTTACGAGAGTGAGATCTGATAGAGATGATAGGGTAATATTTTTGGTATTTTTGTGATAAAGATGCAAAGTAAAATAAAAGCAAAGTAAAAAGAAAAGGAAATAAATAAGTGTTGAAAGATTAATATGATGAAGATAGACCCGGGGGCCATAGGTTTCACTAATGGCTTCTCTCAAGAGCATAAGTATTTTACGGTGGGTGAACGAATTACTGTTGAGCAATTGACAGAATTGAGCATAGTTATGAGAATATCTAGGTATGATCATGTATATAGGCATCACGTCCGAGACAAGTAGACCGACTCCTGCCTGCATCTACTACTATTACTCCACTCATCGACCGCTATCGAGCATGCATCTAGAGTATTAAGTTCATGGAAACAGAGTAACGCCTTAAGCAAGATGACATGATGTAGAGGGATAAATTCATGCAATATGATAAAAACCCCATCTTGTTATCCTCGATGGCAACAATACAATACGTGCCTTGCTGCCCCTACTGTCACTGGGAAAGGACACCGCAAGATTGAACCCAAAGCTAAGCACCTCTCCCATTGCAAGAAAGATCAATCTAGTAGGCCAAACCAAACTGATAATTCGAAGAGACTTGCAAAGATAACCAATCATACATAAAAGAATTCAGAGAAGATTCAAATATTGTTCATAGGTAATCTTGATCATAAACCCACAATTCATCAGTCTCAACAAACACACCGAAAAAAGAAGATTACATCGAATAGATCTCCACGAGAGAGGGGGAGGACATTGTATTGAGATCCAAAAAGAGAGAAGAAGCCATCTAGCTACTAACTATGGACCCGAAGGTCTGAAGTAAACTACTCACACTTCATCGGAGAGGCTGTGGTGATGATGTAGAAGCCCTCCGTGATGGATGCCCCCTCCGGCGGAGCTCCGGAACAGGCGCCAAGATGGGATCTCGTGGGTACAGAAGGTTGCGGCGGTGGAATTAGGTTTTTGGCTCCGTATCTGATCGTTTGGGGGTATGTAGGTATATATAGGAGGAAGGAGTACATCGGTGGAGCAACAGGGAGCCCACGAGGGTGGAGGGCGTGCCCTGGGAGGGAGGGGTGGGCGCGGCCCCCTACCTCGTGGCCTCCTCTTTTGTTTCTTGACGTAGGGTCCATGTCTCCTGGATCATAATCTTCCTAAAAATCACGTTCCCGAAGGTTTCATTCCGTTTGGACTCCGTTTGATATTCCTTTTCTGCGAAACTCTGAAATTGGCAAAAAACAGCAATTCTAGGCTGGGCCTCCGGTTAATAGGTTAGTCCCAAAAATAATATAAAAGTGAATAATAAAGCCCAATAATGTCCAAAACAGTAGATAATATAGCATGGAGGAATCAAAAATTATAGATACGTTGGAGACGTATCAACTCCATCCGAGCTACGTCGCGACGTGGCCCGATACAGAGACGCCGCACAACCCCTTTGCTTCACTGACGAGGTAATGGAGCACGAACTCCCAGAAGGGTTCAAATCCGTAAACATCGAATCATACGATGGGACAACAGACCCCGCGGTATGGATCGAGGATTTTCTTCTT
Source organism: Triticum aestivum (assembly GCF_018294505.1). Classification (NCBI taxonomy): domain Eukaryota; kingdom Viridiplantae; phylum Streptophyta; class Magnoliopsida; order Poales; family Poaceae; genus Triticum; species Triticum aestivum. The sequence continues at coordinate 376,949,772 of NC_057814.1, read as the reverse complement.
CACCTTCATATGGCCCGCGGCGATGATCTCCATGCCATCAAATACCTCCCACTAAAACTCAAAGGACCAGCTCGGTACTGGTTGAACAGCCTGCCTGAAAACTCCATCGTCAGCTGGGAGGACTTGGAAGAGGCCTTCCTTAACAACTTCCAAGGTACATATGTTCGACCTCCGGATGCCGATGACTTAAGTCACATAATTCAACAGCCCGGAGAGTCAGCCAGGAAACTCTGGACTAGGTTCTTAATCAAAAAGACCCAGATTGTCGACTGTCCGGATGCCGAAGCCTTGGCGGCCTTTAAACACAGCATCCGAGACGAATGGCTTGCCCGACACCTCGGCCAAGAAAAGCCGAAGTCCATGGCAGCCCTTACGGCACTTATGACCCGCTTTTGCGCGGGCGAAGATAGCTTGCTAGCCCGTAGCAATAACAATACAAGCGAGCCTGGCACTGCGGACACCATAAATAGCAACAGCAAGCCCCGATGCAATAGACACAAGCGTCGAAACAACGGTGATAATACCAACGACACGACGGTCAACGCCGGATTCAGTGGCTCCAAGACCGGCCAGCGGAAGAGGCCGTTCAAAGGGAACAATTCGGGCCCATCCAGCTTGGACCGCATACTCGATCGCCCATGCCAGATACACGGCACCCCCGACAAACCAGCCAATCGCACAAACAGAGACTGTTGGGTTTTTAAACAGGCCGGCAAGTTAAATGCCGAGAACAAGGAAAAGGGGTCGCAAAGTGAGGACGATGACGAGGAGCCCCGTCCACCGAACACAGGAGGACAGAAGAAGTTTCACCCCCAAGTTAAAACGGTGAACATGATATACACCACCCACATCCCAAAGAGGGAACGTAAGCGCGTGCTCAGCGACGTCTATGCGATGGAGCCAGTCACCCCAAAGTTCAACCCATGGTCTTCCTGTCCGATCACTTTTGATCCCAGGGACCATCCGACTAGTATCCGTCATGGCGGTTCAGCCGCACTGATCCTCGACCCAATCATTGATGGATTCCACCTCACGCGAGTCCTCATGGACGGTGGTAGCAGCCTGAACCTGCTCTATCAGGATACAACGCGCAAAATGGGCATTAATCCCTCAAGAATTAAGCCCACAAAGACTACCTGTAAAGGAGTCATACCAGGTGTAGAGGCCCGCTGTACGGGCTCAATCACCCTAGACGTTGTCTTCGGATCCCCGGACAACTTTCGAAGTGAAGAGTTGATCTTCGATATCGTCCCCTTTCGCAGCGGCTATCACGCACTGCTCGGACGAACCGCATTTGCGCGCTTCAACGCGGTGCCACACTACGCTTATCTTAAGATCAAGATGCCCGGACCACGCGGCGTCATAACAGTCAATGGAAACACGGAACACTCCCTCCGTATCGAGGAGCACACCGCTGCATTAGCAGCAGAAGTACAGAGCGGCCTTCTCAAGCAGAACCTTAATTCGTCGGCCGAGCTCCCGGTCACTGTCAAACGAGTTCGGACTACTCGGCAGCAGGACAACCTAGCTCGTCAAGAGCTCGACTAGCAATTTGGCCTCCGTCCCAATCTCAGCCAAGTGGCGGCATTCGCACCGCGCGTACATAACTACGCACTCAAAATACCATGGGCATAGACGGAGGCATGACTAGCTTGTAATCCACAATACGGCTCGACCGCTCCTGGACACACATACTTTCAATTTTTTTTATTCTTTTCAAGTTTCTTTTTCGTAGGCTTCTTAGGACGACCTGATCATCGGTCCTCTTGATAGGATAGATACACCAAGATGGCAAGAAGCAGTAGCGCACAAGGGAATTTCTAGGTGGTCTCTTTAGCAATCACTCTACCTGTTTTCAGGACCCGCACGCAGCTCTTCCTTGGTTGTGGCATGTTAAATAGCACGGTTGCTCATTGCACCACTTGTAAAAATTCGCTTTGACGTATTACTCAAAATATAATGGAAACAGTCAGTGGCCCAACTTCTGCGGCGTTAGCTTACTACCTCCTTTTTCCTTTTTTGATAATCTTCTCAAGTTGCACCCGTACACTTTGGTACGCTTTAATCTGCCAGGGGCTTCATTGCGACCCATAATACGGCAACAAAGTCTGAACACTCTTTACAGTACAGTTCGGCACCCCGAATTTAGCATTATATGCATTGGCTGCGAATCATGTCTTTGGTCAATAGTTGGGTTGCCCGGCTCCTGTGCTTACTACCTTACGTTACGCTATATCGGCTAGGGTAGTAAAGGGAGAACTATTGCGATTGTGTCCTGGTTTATCCGGATGAGCACCTCAGTAGAGAAAGCCGAAAACTGACTATCATTATGCGGCGAGAGCCGGTCAGCTCTTCGGAGGTTCCAAATCTTTAGCGATTTTTTCTGCATTACGCGATGAAGCGGCTCTTACCCGATCAGGTGTTTATAGTACCCTAGTTCAGATACTAGGGGCTGCGCCTAAAAGTTTTATTGTCAAACTCCTATGGCTAAGTGAGAGTGATAAAGCCACATAGTCTGATTGCCTGGTTCGTTGCACTAAACACCTCCTTCAAGGACCAAACAATTGGATCAAGAGTGTTTAGATTCCATCCCGAACACCCCCGTACTACCTACGTGGGGGCAGAAGCCGACGACTGGCCAACTCTCAGATTTCATAAAAAACGGCCGCACAGGAGGTAAAATTTTAAACATTATATTACATAATCGACCTTGTTTTACAATACAGGGCGATGTAATGCGAATGTACTCATTCAAAGATTACATCTTTCGCACACTACGCCGCCACAAGGCGGGATCCCTCCAGGACATTGTCAAAATATAGCTCGGGCATGCGGTGCTCCTTGCCCTCGGGCGGTCCCTCGGTCGCGAGCTTGACGGCGTTCATCTTCACCCACTGCATCTTGATGCGGGCGAAGGCCATCCGCGCACCCTCGATGCAGACCGATCGCTTGATAACGTCAAGCCGGGGGCAGGCATCGACCAGCCGCTTCACGAGCCCGAAGTAGATGCTGGGTTTAGCTTCGGCAGGCCACAACCGGATTATTAAGTCCTTCATGGCCAGATTCGCCACCCTATGCAGTTCGACCAGCTGCTTCAGCTGATCGCTAAAGGGCACTGGATGTTCTGGCGCATGGTATTGCGACCAGAACAGCTTCTCCGTTGAGCTCCCCTCTTCGGCTCGGAATAATTCCGCAGCGTCAGAAACACTGCGCGGAAAATCCGCAAACACCCCTGGAGAACTCCAAATCCAGGTCAGTAAGAGATACCTCTTCTTCACATACTTGCTTTGCATAATAAAAGCCTTAACTGCTGCGATCTTGTTGGCCTCTTGGATTTCCTGGAGGGCGCTTTGGGCTTCGGCCGAGGCCTCTTGTGCGCTTTGGCGAGCCTTGGCGAGTTCGATCTCTTGAGCCGAAACATCGCGTTCAAGGACTCACATTTCTTCACGGCATCATGGAGCTCCTGCTGGACCTCATAAAGCCTGGCCTCGTGCTTCTCACGGGCGGCTTGTTCCTTGGCAGCTTTCTCCTTGGCCTCGGCCAGCGCCTTTTTAGGGACCTCGACCTCAGTCGCTGCTCCTACAAATATCGCGGCACTATGGTCAATACACATCATTCATTCTTCCCGAATATACTGCAAGTCATTACATACCTTGCTTGTCCTCCAGCTGCCTTTTTACAAGGCCGAGCTCTTCTTCGGCCCGCTCCAGACTCTGCTTCAGTCCAGAGACCTCAGTAGCATGAGAGGTTGCGGCCAGCAACGACGCCTGCTTATTCACATAAGGCATATTTAGTTAGTTTCCTATGAAAATTACTTGATCCTCTGTCCGGCTTTTCTTTCCGAACACCAGAGAGTGTCTCAGGGGCTACTGTCTATACTATGGATTTCTCTATTGCGTCGCTTACCTCAAAGCCTGTTAGCAGGCTGGTGCAGGCTTCGGCCAGTCCGCTTTTGACGGACTGGACCCTCTCAACAACCGTACCCATAAGGATACGGTGTTCCTCCCCAATGGAAGCGCCTCATAGCGCTTCCAGCAGATTATCCGGTGCCTCTGGATGGACAGAGGTCACCGGCGATATAGGCACACCTCCTCGTTTCGGAGGAGGCTTCTCGCTTGACTCCGGAGCCGTGTAGGTCCCCGGGATTGTATCCGGCTGGGGGCCGAATTGGATATGGCCACCATCGCCAGTCTCCATGGGGGCTTTCTCCCCCATGTGTCCGGCGGCCGAGGAGTCATCCTCTGGCACTACCCTGACGGCCTCCTGAACCTCTCCCTGGTCGGGGAAGGTCCTTCAGGACAACACCTCGGCGTCGCCCTTGGCCTGGGGAGAGTGAGCCGTTGGTGGTGACTCGCTGGCCATCGCCTTTGAATCCAGCGAATTCCCCGATGAGGACCGCAGGGAGCTGTCGTGGGCTGGACTGCAATTGCATAATTCAACATGTTAAAACTATGAAGTAGAGAGGTTGGATATATGGACGCATCAGGTTTTCTTAGTACTCACGATGCGGCCAGGGGCTTGTTTCGGGGGCGCGGCTCTGGGCTGCTGTTAACGTCCCACGCGGAGTTATCCGCGAGGGAGCTCTTCCCCCTCTTGGACGCCTCCGCCTCCAGATTTGTGGAGGCCGCCCTCTTCTTCCTTCCCCCCTCAGGGGGAGAGCTGCTCTCCTCCTCCTCCTCATGTCCGAAGCTCCTTTGCGGAGGGGGCCACTCTGGACCCCCTTGGCCTTCTTCTTCGGCGCCTGGTAGGGCGCCGGAACCACCATCTTCGTTTGAAGCAGAATTGCTGGTTCCTCGGGCAACGGAGCCGGACACCGAATCCGCTCTGCCTTCTTTGTCCAGCCCTGGAAAAATAAATAGTGAGGTTTAGATATCCTCCACGACTAAGCAAGTAAAGTATGCGCCCCGAAACGTGAAATACTTACCGCACTGGCGGGATGGGCCAGGGCATGCCCGCGGTCCTCGGTTATCTCCGGCAGCGTCTCATTGCCCTTGAGGAGCAACTTCCAGATATCCTCGTGCGTGGTTCCAAAGAACTGTTGCAAGGTCTGGTGCTTGGCCGGATTGAACTCCCATAAATGGCAAGTCCGGCTCTGGCATGGAAGGATCCGGTGAACTAGCATCACCTGGATCACATTGACAAGCTTAATGTTCTTGTCCACCATGCCCTGGATGCGCGTCTGCAGCGCTATCAGCTCGTCCAATGAAGACCAATTCAGTCCCTTCTCTAGCCAGGAGGTGAGCCGCATTGGGGCTCCGGACATGAATCCGGGAGCCGCGGCCCAGGTGGCGTCGCGGGGCTCTGTGATATAGAACCATAGTTTCTACCACTCTTTGACGGTCTCCACAAAAGTACCTTTGGGCCATGTGACATTGGGCATCTTGCTCACCATGGCACCTCTGCACTCTGCGTGTTGGCCGTCCACCACCTTCGGCTTCACGTTGAAGATCTTAAGCCACAGTCCAAAGTGGGGAGGAATGTGGAGGAAGGCCTCGCACACGATAATGAATGCCAAGATGTTGAGGAAGGAGTTTGGGGCTAGATCATGGAAATCTAGCCTGTAATAGAACATGAGTCCACAGACGAAAGGGTGGAGAGGAAACCCTAACCCGCGGACGAAATGGGGGATGAACACCACCCTCTCATTGGGCTTCAAGGTGGGGACGATTTGCCCCTTGGCCGGAAGCCGGTGGGCGATTTCTTTCGCCAGGTACCCGTCCTCCCGAAGCTTGGTGATGTCCTTCTCCTTGACGGAGGAGGCCATCCACTTGCCTTGCGCTCCAGATCCGGACATGGCCGAGTGCTTTCTTGAGGCGGATTAGATGAGGACTTGGGCGCTGGAGCTCGAGAATGGGAGGGTAGAGAGAGAGAAGGCGTGGGTGAAAGAAGGGAATCCTTATCTCCTTATAAAGGCAGTGAATATCAAGCGCCTCCCCACTCGCCTTAAAACTCGCCTGTTCCCAAGGACTGTGCAAACGACACGGTTGGATTACCCACGCCCGTCTTGATGAGGATCCCGCAATAAGGGGACACGATCTCTGCTTTGACAAGACGTGCCAATGAGACCACATCACGAAGCGGCAGGCCGAAAAACGGTTTGAAATAATGACTGGGTGATGATGTGGTGTCACATTACCAAAAGTTGTGAGCGCATTGGACTCGTGGAATATTATACTCTATGCAGTTGTGTGTGGAATATGTTTTGCAGAGCCGGACAAGTTCGTTGTGTCCAAGACTGTGTTGGAGTATTCGGAGAAGGAACCCACCTTGCAATGCCGAAGACAATTTGCACGTCGGACACCTCGTCATTGAAGCCTGGTTCAGGGGCTACTGAGGGAGTCCTAGATTAGGGGGTCCTCGGGTGTCCGGACTATGGTACGTGGGCCGGACTGATGGGCTGTAAAGACACAAGACCGAAGACTATCTCCCGCGTTCGGATGGGACTCTCCTTGGCGTGGAAGGCAAGCTTGGCGTCCTCATATATGAAGATTCCTTTCTCTGTAAACCGACCTTGTACAACCCTAGTCCCCTCCGGTGTCTATATAAACCGGAGGGCTTAGTCCGTAGAGTTAAGAATCACAACAATAGTCATACAGGCTAGACTCTTAGGGTTTTAGCCATTATGATCTCGTGGTAGATCTACTCTTGTAATACTCATATTCATCAAGATCAATCAAGCAGGAAGTAGGGTATTACCTCCATAGAGAGGGCCCGAACATGGGTAAACATCATGTCCCTGTCTCCTGTTACCATCGACCTTAGACGCACAGTTCGGGATCCCCTACCCGAGATCCGCCGGTTTTGACACCGACATGGTGCGCATCGATCTCCTCCACCGCCCCCATGTCCAGCTCGCTCCCGATGGTCTCCTGGGGAAGGGGCTCCATGGCATCCATCGCACCATACTCGGCAAGCATCTCGCCATCCGCGTCCGCCATCTCTTTGGAAAAGGCTGCCATGAGCGGGGCGTAGGCGGCCGCAATCTGGGCTTGGACGGGCTCCGTCGTTGCAAGGTATGCGGCGGAGGAACGGATGGCTACTCGAATGCTCTCGGCTATTGCCAACTCTTCGGCCGTGGGTAGCCGACCGTTGTCGGAGAAGCTTCGCTCGATTTGCGGTGACCGCCATGAGCTGGGCATGGGCGGCCTCGACATGGTCGTGGGCGGCCTCCATCAGGGCTAAGGCCGCCGCTGCGGAACGGACAGCTGATGTACCACTCTCGCCAGTTGCTATCCCCGACGCAGATGTTGCTACCGCCACCTGAGAAGCAACAGTGGCCGTTTGGGCTGCCTTGGCCGCCCGGTCGTAGATTACGGCCGCGCTCATGCACCTTGTTAGCACGCGGATGGCGGCTGCAGCCGCACTCTCGGCGAAGTGGGCCACCGAAGTTGCCCTCACGACGTGGGTCCACGTGCCCATCTTTCATCGGCGACGATTGAATAGTGGAATGATATTTGGGGAGCGAGCTAGTGTGCTTGAGACGCCGGCTATGGACTGTAGCCGACGCACCTTCTCTCGTAAGCCATAGGCGTACTATACACCGATGGTGCTCCAGGATATTTTGTGCTGCATCTCACACGGTTGGTGATAATAAACTGTGTGGGATCTACTTGATTTTTCATCTTGATTTTAATTACATAATGGGGTCACATCGGCAATGGATGGTGTTTGAATTGCTAGACCTTTTATCTGCATTGAACATGTAACTATATGTGTGCCGTAAAAGAATTGGAATTATTCAGGGTTCGTTTGAACATTTTACACATTAAATTGTTTTTCTAGCCATTTCAGGTGCACAATTCAAAATTAAACTACATGCACATGCTTCGGTGCACCAACATGGGTTGTAAAATCATATATGTGTCCATGGGTTTATGCTTATGTCCCACGCAAGGATGAAGTTCGAACACCACAGCACCGTGGCTCTCTAGCAAATATCGACATACTTGCTTTTGTAATTCTAGTAAATCCAAAATTTGTCCGAAATTCATGAAACTTGGCATGCTATCATGGAGCGGCATCAACATGCTGTGGTAAATTTTTTGTGTATAAGCTTCTCATAAACCAGAGCTTCTCACAAGTGTGATGGTTTCGGTAGGGAACGTTTCCCCTTTCTGGACGAAACGATATCTTTTGCCTCTTCTCTCTATCAAATTTTTTCCTAGTGTCAACATAGAACAGCAGGAGTGTTGTGTCAATTTTTGGGATTTTTGGGGTTCGCTTGGACATTCTTATACATTAACTGAGTTTTCTATGCATTCATGTGCATAATTCAAATTTGAACTACAGACACAAGCTCTAATGCATATAAATTAGTTGAAAATTCAAATATGTATCCTTGGTTGCATGATTAGGTCCCATGCAAGAAATGGGAATGAACGTCAAACACCTGCCACCGTCACTTGGCCGCAAACATTGAGATACCTGGTTTTTAAATTCTAGTAAATCCAAAGGTCGTCTGAAATTCATGAAACTTGGCATGCTGTCATGGAGCGGCATTAACATGCCGTGGTAATTTTTTTGTCCCATTTGGGGCAGGTTTGGGGATATGCTTCTCACAAACCAGAGCTTCTCACAACAAGCCTGATGGTTTCAGTAGGGAACGTTTCACCTTTCTGGACGAAACGATATCCATTGCCTCTTCTCGATTTCAATTTTTTTCCTAGTGTCAACATAGAGCAACAAGAGTGTTGTGTCAATTTTTGGGATTTTTCGGGGTTCGTTTGGACATTTTTATGCATTAATTGAGTTTTCAATGCATTTATGTGCATAATTCAAATTTGAACTACATGCGCATGCTCTAATGCATATAAATTGGCTGAAAATTCAAATTTGTGTCATTGGTTGCATGCTTAGGTCCCATGCAAGAAATGGGAATGAATGTCAAACACTCTGCACCGTCACTCGGCTGCAAACATTGAGATACCTTGTTATTAAATTCTAGTAAATCTAAAACTCGTCTGAAATTCATGAATCTTGGCATGCTGTCATGGAGCGGCATCACCATGCCGTGGTAATTTTTGTGTCCCATTTGGGGCAGGTTTGGGGATATCCTTCTCACAAACCAGAGCTTCTCACAACAAGCCTGATGGTTTCGTAGGGAACGTTTCACCTTTCTGGACGAAACAATATCGCCTCTTCTTGATTTCAATTTTTTTCCTAGTGTCAACGTAGAACAACAGGAGTGTTATGTCAATTTTGGGATTTTTTGGGGTTCGTTTGGACATTTTTATGCATTAATTGAGTTTTCAATGCATTTATGTGCACAATTCAATTTTGAACTACATGCACATGCTCTAATGCATATAAATTAGTTGAAAATTCAAATCTGTGTCCTTGGTTGCATGCTTAGGTCCCATGCAAGAAATGGGAATGAATGTCAAAGACCCTGCCACCGTCACTCGGCCGCAAACATTGAGATATTTGGTTTTTTTAATTCTAGTAAATCCAAAGCTCGTCTGAAATTCGTGAAACTTGGCATGCTGTCATGGAGCGGCATCAACATGCCGTGTTAAATTTTTTGTCCCATTTGGGGCAGGTTTGGGGATATGCTTCTCAAAAACCAGAGTTTCTCACAACAAGCCTGATGGTTACGATAGGGAACGTCCCACCTTTGTGGACGTAACGATATCCATTGCCTCTTCTCGATTTCAATTTTTTCCTAGTGTCAACATAGAACAACATGAGTGTTGTGTCAATTTTTGGGATTTTTCGGGGTTCGTTTGGACATTTTTATGCATTAATTGAGTTTTCAATGCATTTATGTGCATAATTCAAATTTGAATTACATGCACATGCTCTCATGCATATAAATTGGTTAAAAATTCAAATATGTGTCCTTGGTTGGATGCTTAGGTCCCATGCAAGAAATGGGTATCAATGTCAAACACCCTGCCGCCGTCACTCGACCGCAAACATTGAGATACCTTGTTTTTAAATTCTAGTAAATCCAAAACTGGTCTAAAATTCATGAAACTTGGCATGCTATCATGGAGCGGCATTAACATGCCGTGGTAAACTTTTTGTCCCATTTGGGGCAGGTTTGGGTATATGCTTCTTAGAAACCAGAGCTTCTCACAACAAGCATGATGGTTTCGATACGGAACGTCCCACCTTTGGGGATGAAACGATATCCATTGCCTCTAATTGCTTTCAAAAAATTTCTCGTGTCAACGTAGAACAACAGGAGTGTTGTGTCAATTTTTGGGATTTCTCGGGGTTCGTTTGGACATTTTTATGCATTAATTGAGTTTTCAATGCATTTCTGTGCATAATTCAAATTTGAACTACATGCACATGCTCCAGTGCATATAAATTGGTTGAATAATCAAATGTGTGCCCTTGGGTGCATGCTTAGATCCAATGCAAGAAATGGGAATGAATTTCAAATAACAGGGCACTGTTGATTGCCGGCAAAACATTGAGATACTTTGTTTTTAAATTCTATTAAATCCAAAACCTGTCTGAAATTCATGAAACTTGGCATGCTGTCATGGAATGGCATCCGACATGCTGTGGTATTTTTCGTGTCCATTTTGAGAGAAGGCGCACTCGAATAACAGCCAACAAAGGCATTTTGAAAAAATAGCTGCCACTTTAATATCTCAAATGTTTGTATAATTCAAACTGTGTGCATTCTGTTAACCATTCATGTGACGCCATGTGTCTTGATTTTAATGGCTATAGGAGGTGCCGTGCGGACAACTACTTGACCTTGACTGAACGGGAGGCGTGCGAGTGCAGTCCGGTGCGCAGGCTGACCGAGAGGCGTGCAAGTTGTCCTCCAATGCACAGGCTCACCGGGAAGCGTGCGAGCTGTACGCTGCGCAGGCTCACTGGGAAGCGAGACCTTTGACTTCCATGGCCGGCCGCCTTCCTCTCCATTAATGGCACCCGAGCCGCTGCTTAATACGGGCGGCCTTACTGTTCGCCTCACATTCCCCTCCCTCCCGCAGACCTCCACCAACGCCATGGCGCAGAAGGATCATCTGCCACTAGTCTTCAAGTTTGGTGAAGTCGACTCTGAGCCGGAGGAGATAGAAAAGAAGGAGGAATGGGGCCTCATGGCCATGGCCCAAAATGAGCTGGCCGTGGCGGTGGCTGCCCCCGCTCCCGTCCGAGCTCCCATCCCCGCGCCTGCGCCAGCGACCATCCCCGTAGCATTGACGAGCTGGTCGCCGAGCACTATCGTAGAGCTGGAAACCGCGGGCGTCAGTGAGGACTCCGCACACCCACGCGAGCTCGTGTACATGCCAGCCCCAGCGCCCGTGCCCGTGCCCGTGCCCGTGCCCGTGCACACCCCTCCACCCACCGCAGTGCCGGTCCCCATGCGCTTAGCTGCACCCACCGCGCCCGTGCTCGTGCGCGTGCCCCCCTCAGCGGCATGGGACGCCGCCGTTGACCGCTACCTCTCAGCGCCGCCAGCTGCCATCGTCCCGCGCCCCGCCCGTCGATCGCGCGACGACATGATGTTTGATTTACAATGAAGAACATTTTGTGCTGCATTGAAGACTTCAACAATGGCGTCCCGGAGGATGACGTCGACAACGACGGCGCGGCACGCCGCCTCCGCTGCCATCGGAAATAGTTTTTTTCTTGGGTTTAATACTATATCTCGATCATATGAATATAAATTTGCAGTATGACTGAATGAAAGATATGGTTTGAGCGAACTTGCGTTTTCTCTCTTAATGTACAGACTTATCAAACTATTTTCTTTTGAAAAAAAGTCAATGGTTTTTAAATATAAAACACTCATCGCAAATGTTTTAGTTAGAACACCCGTATGCAAACCGACAGCTTCCCTAGGAAGCCAAGGGAAAATGTGCCGAGCAGGATTTGTGCAGCACTTGATCACAAACGTTTTAGATAGAACACCCGTATGCAAAGTGAGAGCAGGATTTGTGCATCTCTTCAATGCAAACGGTTCTTTTGGATGACCCGTGTGCAACCACTTACAACCAATTTGGGTATGTTGCCATTTGCCAAACTGGAAAGATTGTCATTTGTTGATCTAGTAACATTGCCATTTGTCAACCTTGTAACACTGCGATTTTTCAAAATATGAAGCTAAAAATCACTAGCACTATCTAATTTTTTAACTAAAATTTAGTAATTAAGCATAGATTTCATTCATAGATTAAGCAGTCGTTCTTAATTTATACAAACAGTTCAACTCGACAGCTGAACCGACCAAACTTTTCCCCAATTGTTGCCAACCACGTGCTGAAATAGCTAGTTTAACTATATATACTAGCTAATTTTAAGTACGTTGTACAGTTCCACCACATCTATAGTCAGATGAACTGAACAAAATAGCCCCTAAATACTACTACTACGAAGGGGCTTTGTACTACTTCCGGCTGCCTCTCCTCTGCCGAGCGCGCTCAGTAAGAGGCAGAGGAGGACGAGCCTACTGACGAGCTGGCCAACTACAATACGGTGCCTACCGCTGCTGCAGGTTCAGCGACGCTCACCTCGAACGCCCTCTACCGCTCCACACGTTAGACTAGACATGGTGAAGAGACGGTCATGGATGAATATACCCAGGGCTGCTTGATGCCAAACCTTGATTAGGGTCACAAGGATGTTGAATCTAACATCGGGTCTGAGGCGTCAAGCTACCAATGGAACACCAGAAATCCAAAAACCTCACTAGAAAACCAAGACGGCGACGCAGATGGTGGTAAATCGGTAACACACATCATAGATCGCACCATATCTAATAAAGTACGGTTACGACGTTCGGACAAACCATTTTGCTGTGGTGTTCCAGGTGGCGTGAGTTGTGAAACTATTCCACATTGTTTTAAATGAAGGCCAAACTCATAACTCAAATATTTGCCTCCACGATCATATCGTAGAAACTTTATTTTCTTGTTACGATGATTCTCCACTTCACTTTGAAATTCTTTGAACTTTTCAAATGTTTTAGACTTGTGTTTCATCAAGTAGATATATCCATATCTGCTCAAATCATCTGTGAAGGTCTGAAAATAACGATACCCGCCGCGAGCCTCAACACTCATCGGACCGCATACATTGGTATGTATTATTTCCAATAAGTCAGTGGCTCGCTCCATTGTTCCAGAGAACGGAGTTTTAGTCATCTTGCCCATGAGGCATGGTTCGCAAGTATCAAATGATTCATAATCAAGTGATTCCAAAAATCCATCCGTATGGAGTTTCTTCATGGGCTTTACACCAATATGACCTAAATGGCAGTGCCACAAATATGTTGCACTATCATTATCAACTTTGCATCTTTTGGCATCAATATTATGAACACTACAAAAAAAAGACACATCCGTGACATTTTGGGCCGAATGAAATTCTTTTCTGTCATGCTTATGACACTTCTATGACGATAATTCTGACAAAACCCGGTATCATCATAGATGTGGTGGGCTACTACTTCTATGACAAAAAATCATGACAGAAAATGGGCTTTTCGTCCTGGGCGGGCCGGAGCCGCAGCTGCATGACATTCTTTGGGCCATCCATGACGGAAAAAAATCATGGTAGAAGTGAGGGAGAGGAAATATCGCGGAGTTCCCGGTTACGATGGGTGGTCGGGGACGAGCGATGCAATGTGGTTTGCGCGTTTCTCTCGTGTACGCGTGTGTGTGCGAGACATTGGCTAACTAAACCCGGAGCGATCGCACGCGTTACTGAACCCGAGCGATCGATCCCTTGGCTGTTAACTGAACCCGAGCGATTCACTCGCTGCTGACTGAACCCGAGCAATTCCTTCGCTGCTGCTAACTGAACCCGAGTGATCGATCACTGCTGCTGCTTACTGAAGCCGATCGAGCCCCCGTGCGAGACGTAGCCAGCCGGTGTTGGCTTGCCTCTTGATGAACAGAGACCGTTGCTACCGTGCCCGCGGTATGTAGAACGAGTCGAGACGTGGTGAGTCGAGCCGGTTGGTTGGCTGTGGATGAACAGTTCCCGGTGGGGGTTGGATGAACAGGACCCCGTGGTAGTAGGCCGTTGCCGCTGGATGAACAGGACCCCGTGGTAGTAGGCCGTTGCCGCTGGATGAACAAGACCCCGAGGGGGCCTCCGCACCCCAGCCGGTTTGGGGTGAATGAACAGGACCCCGTGGAGGCTCTATGAACAGCAGCTGGTGGAGGCTGGATGAACAGCAGCCCGTGGAGGGTGGAGGAGGTCGACGGTGGATGAACAGTAGCCCGTGGAGGCTGAGCGAGGTAGTAGACAGTGGATGAACAGGACCCCGTTTCGACAGTAGGCGCACCAACACAAGTCCGTTTCCTCCGTTTTGCGGTACGCCACACCCCTCCCGATCAACAGGACCCTGTTTCGACCATAGGCACTCGAACACAAGTCCGTTTCCCCCGTTTTGCGGTACGCCAGACCCCTCCCGATGAACAGGATCCCATTTCGACCGTGCCGGTCGAACAGACGGCCGTTTCCTCTGTTCTGCGGTACGCTAGGCCCCGTTTCGGCTGTTTCGTCCAAGCCGGTTGGCTCCCGTTGAACAAGATGCATTCCGACCCAGTCGGTTGCCTCCCGATGAACAGGACGTTGTTTCTCCGTTCTGACCCAGCCGGTTCGCTGCCCGATGAACAGGATGTCGTTGCTGCCGTCCGTTGCCTCTCCATTTACACAAGCCCTGGCCGTCCGTATATATGCGCGAGTACACGCTCGAGACCCCGCTCGTATGTACGCACGTGGCCATATGTTTTGCCCTGTGGCTGTATGTATGTGTACAGGACTTAGACGGGACTGCGTGAACTGCTATGTCGGGTGCTCTACAACGACACATGCCGCTACTTACACGGCCATGGTTCATAATTGTAGAGAGATCGATCGACCAGTATGTACGTACAAGTTCGCGACAAGACAGACAACGCTATGTACGCTTTGACCGGGTGGGTCCCAGCGGTTAGGGAGAATAAGGACGCACTTCCTTGCGTGCGAAGATATAGCTTCTCAGTCCCAGCTGTCAGGGGGAGGAATCGTTTTTATTTTTTGAGTAATAAGGAGGCACTTCCATGTGTTCGAAGATGTAGCTAGTGGGTCCAGCTGTCAGCCTCAACGCCTAAAGTCCTCTTCCGATGGATGTCCTTCATTGTCCACGTTGACCACGCCGCGCCGAGAGCACCAAGGCGGTGGACGACGATGAGGCCTAGGAAGGGAACGACGCGGAGCCGGGGAAGACGCGGCAGTGGATGCCCACGTGGAGGGGAGTACATGGGTTGACTGCTTCGGATACGGTGTGAGACTGTCGTTGCGGGAGAATAACAGGTGGTGTGGGTGAGTATAGAGGGATGGCATGGCCAACAGTGGCGGCACAGCCGGACACGGGAGGCAGGAGTAGGCGGCACAGCTGGCGCTGGTTTGGGCGGCTGGAGCAAGAAGACAAGAGGTTGAAGAAGCACAATAGTCGTTGGATGGACATCGTACGGTCACTGCAGCTTGAATCGTTTATATTGACTAAGTTGACAAAGCCCTTGGTACGCGTCAACTTAGTAGGCCTACAGGTCAGCCTCCAAAACGATGCGCCCCAAATGTCAGGGGAAGGAATCATTTTTTGGGCGGCTGAAGCAAGAATATCCGAGATTGAAGAAGAAGCATGCATCTGTTGGATGGACATCCAACGGCCCCTACTACTAGAACCGTGTGTTGACTATAAGTTGACAATGCCTTGCATACGCGTCAACTTAGTTTTTTTTAGGGACGCGTCAACTTAGTAGGCCCACAACTATGTGGCAGAGAACATATAGCCCATTTGCGATTTGTAAGAATGTACAGCCCATTCTTGAATTCTAATGGAATTTACTACAGCCTATTTACAGTTTGTTAAAAGTACAACTCATTTTCTAGCTAGGACAACGATTAATAATTTCAACCAACCGCTCAAAACAGAATTCAATAAAATTTCCCACATTTATATGGGATCCAAAATGTTTTTATCCCGAAATTTCTAGTCAGATTAAATATAATTCCAAAATAAATTTTTATTACGTAAAAACCCAACAAAATATTGTGCGCGCAACAATAAATGAAATTAAAATTTTTAAAATCCAAAAAATAATATATTTTATAACTAATTACGTGTTTGGTGCATTTTTTATAGTTACTACCCAGTTTTTATAATTACATCCCATTTATTATTTCTTAAAGCCCATTTTCTTGTTAAGCCTAATGCATCCCTCCTAGGAAAGATTTGCATCCTAGTGGGGCGGAGAATAACAAGTTGACCCGGATATTGTGTACAACTCTCGGCCTAGTTGCATTGCTGATGTTAAAAAAAAGGCCTGTGTAGTCCAGTACAACCTTACATGGCTACTCAGCCCACATTCAGTGACGCCGGACAGGCCCAAACAAGGCTTCTGTACAACTTTTTGAAGTCACTGAGCTCAGTTAATAACGTAAGAAAAAAATTAGAGTACAGTGGAACCTAATTAAAAGCTGTCACAAGCAAAGAAATAATTCAACGGGTCCCACTTGTGCGTGTGCGTGTGTGTGTGAGTGAGAGAGAGAGACCCATAGGTTGATGCTCGTAAATACATCTTTCAGCCATATGCATTGTTGATGCTCAGTAAAAACTTATATAGTTGACACAATCATATAGAACATCATAGCACACTGAACTTGCATACATAACAGTTCATCGTGTTTATCAATGAAGGTGAAATATCTTGAATGCTATGCAAAGAACACAGACAGACAACACAATAAGTTCTGCTAGCACATTAAGTTGACGTACAACCCTTTCTAAAAAAAAGTTCAGGTACAAAAATAGAACAGGTCACAATCAAATGAACTGGCACATTAGTGCTTCACACCCATAGCTCGGATTTAACTAGTAACTGACAAGATTTAGTTGTTACCTCAAATTAGAGCACACCCAAGCAGCCAGCCCTGCCTCTTCTCCCAAAGAAGTAGTGGCCTCCGCTGTGCGATGGAGTAGGCCCCGTGCCATCCATCGTTCCGAGCAACACGGGGAAAGTCTGACGTTGAGTCCTGTAATGGACGTCATCGACGGACCCTGGCACCAGCGGTGGTGGCAGGACTTCGATTGATGGATTGACCACTTCTTCAACATGCACGACACTCGATACAGGTACATCCCTAACGTGGTCCGAGGAGGCCTTGGTGGTGACGAATAGTACAACTCCGGTTCCTGCATCGGTATCTCAACACCAATCACCTTGGGGATGGTGGACGTCTTTTTCATCCATCCCACAACCATCAGAGCCCAGCTGCCTGGAGGAACAAACATACTTACGAGCTCACCTCCAAGGTCATTGATAAGCTCATTCATGGACTCGTTGTTCCAAGCACGTAGAGGCATGCCGTGGAAGGTAAGATTTGTTAAAAACTCAAGCTCAGTGGGAACCGAGCCCCGTCCTGGGTGCCACCGATCAAAGCTCACTAGCGCGCCATCGCAGAACAAACGCCGGGAAGATTCTAACACACGACTGCAGTCAAAAGTTGTCCGGAACCTGACGAAGAAATCTGCCGGTGGCGGATAGACTTTGACGAGCAAGTCACTTATTTGGATGCCGTGCGCAATGCCAAGAGCTTTGACAAGGTCGTCCGGCGAGACGGGAGGCCAGTCGCCGTTGATAGTTACCATCAGCACTTTGCTGACAAACTGGTCGTCAAGCGCCGCCATGCCACTATTGAGCGACAGCACGCAATGCCCGAAGGTAGGACGGACCTTAGGATCTCCGGCTCGGAGATCAGTGTTGACCTTGACATGATAGTGCGCTTACGTATAGGGAGTACAGGAGGGGGATTTGGTGGAACTGTTGTAGGAATTGAGATTCCAAAGGTGGGGGAGGGGCGGGAGATTGGGAATGAAAAGGTAGCATGATTTTTTCCTGACATTTTGGGCCAAACAATTTTTTTTTCTATCATGCTTATGACACTTCTATGACGATAATTGTGACAAAACCCGGTATCATCATAGATGTGGTGGGCTCCTACTTCTATGACAAAAAAACATGACAGAAAATGGGCTTTTCGTCCTGGGCGGGCCGGAGATGCAGCTGCATGACAGTCTTTGGGCCGTCCATGACAGAAAAAACCGTGGTAGAAGCGAGGGCGAGGAAAATATCGGGGTGTTCCCGGTTAAGGTGGGTGGTCGGGGGCCGAGCGATGCACGTTTCTCTTGTACACGTACGCGCGTGGGTGCGAGACGTTGGGCTCTAGCTGAACCCGAGTGAGGCGTTCACCTACTGAACCCGAGCGATTGCACTGCAGGCTACGCGTTACTGAACCCGTGCGATCGATCAATCTGGCTGTTAACTGAACCCGATCGAGCGATTCCTTCGCTACTGCTCCTAACAGAAGCCGATCGAACCCTGCTGCCTCCTTCCCTTGATGAACAGTGAGCGTTGTTGGGGGGGGGGGGTTTGGATGAACAGTTCCTGGTGGGGGTTGGATGAACAGGACCCCGTGGTAGTAGAGGTTGTTGCCGCTGGATGAACATGACCCCGATCGATCGAGCAGGTTGGGGGTGGATGAACAGGACCCTCTGGAGGGCTGGATGAACAGGACCCCGTGGAGGGCTGGTTGAACAGTAGCCGGTGGAGGGCTGGATGAACAGTAGCCCGTGGAGGGGTGGTTGAACAGGACCCCGTTGAGAGGGTTGGTTGAACAGTAGCCGGTGGAGGAGCAGTGGAGGTTGGATGAACAGGAGCCCATGGATGAACAGTCGCAGGTGGAGGCTAGAGGAGGTCGACGGTGGATGAACTATAGCCGGTGGAGGAAATCAACGGTGGAGATGAATAGTATCCCGTGGAGTCCCGTTTTGCGGTACGCCACACCCCTCCCGATGAACAGGACCCCCGTTTCGACCGTAGCGCTCCAACACAAGTCCGTTTCCTCCGTTTTGCGGTACGCCAGACCCCTCCCGATGAACAGGATCCCATTTCGACCGTGGCCGGTCGAACACAAGGCCGTTTCCTCCGTTCTGCGGTATGCCAGGCCTCGTTTCGATCAGATGTTCCGCCCAAGCCGATTGGCTCCCGATGAACATGATGACTACGCAGTTTCTCTGTTCCGACCCAACCATGCACACGAGCCCTGGCTGTACATATGCGCGAGTAGGCGTTCGAGACCCGCCAATATGTACGTACATGGCCGTATTTACTTTCTTGCAACCTGGCTGTACGTACGTGTACACGATATTAATGGGACTGCGTGACATGCTACGTGCGCGCCTCTACTACGACACGTGTTGTCCCTTACACGGCCACGGTTCATTGCTGCAGCCTGCAGACCGACCGATCGTATGTACGTACATGTTAGCGACCAGAATGACAACGCTACGTATGCTTCGACCAGGTGGGTCCTGACTGTCAGGCACTTCCTTGCGTGCGTACCTGTAGCTAGTGGGTCCCAGCAATCAGGGGGGAAATGATTTTTTTGTGAAATACGGTGGCCCGTCCGGTGGGTCCCTGCTGTCAGGTGGAGGAATCATTATTTTCCGCGTAATAAGGAGGCACTTCCTTGCTGCGGCCATGGACCCAGCTGTCAGCCTCTCCACGTACAGTACTCTTCTGATGGAAGTTGTTCGTTGACCACATTGACCACGCCGCGCCGAGAGCACCAAGGCGGTGGACGACGGCGAGGCCTAGGAAGGGGACACGCGGAGCCGGGGAAGACGCGGTAGTGGATGCCCACGCGGAGAGGAGTACGAGGGTTCACTGGTTCGGCTTCGGTGTGAGGCCGTCGTCGCCGCAAAATAACAGGGGGTGTGAGTGAGTGGAGGGATGGCCCGACCAGCGATGGGAGTAGTAGGGGGCGGTGAGGCCTCCGCGGCAACACAACCGGCCACGGGAGGCAGGAGCAAGCGGCACGACCGGCGCTGCTTTGGGCGGCTGGAGCAAGAAGACCAGAGGTTGAAGAAGCACTACGCCGTTGGATGGAGATCGTACAGTCACTGGAGCTAGAATCGTTCATATTGACTAAGTTGACAAAGCCCTCCGTCCGCGTCAACTTAGTAGGCCCACAAGTCAGCCTCCCATATGGTGGGTCCCAGCTAGCAGGGGGAGTATTCATTTATTTGTGTGTAATAAGGAGGCACTTCCTTGAGAGGCTGTCAGCGGGGGGAACGTTTTTTTTTTGCGAAATACAGAGGCCATTCTGTTGGGTCCCAGATGTCAGGTGGAGGAATCATTATTTTGCGCGTAATAAGGAGGCATTTCCTTGTGTGCGGCCGTGGACCCAGCTGTCAGCCTCTCCACGTACAGTCCACTTCCGATGGATGTCGTTTGTTGACCAAGTTGACCAAACCGCGCCGAGAGCCAGGGCGGTGGACGACGGCGAGGCCTACGAAGGGAACGACATGGAGCCGGGGAAGACACGGTAGTGGCTGCCCACACGGTGGGGAGTATGAGGGTTGACTGGTTCGGCTGCCGTCGTCGGAAAGTAACAGGAGGTGTGGGTGAGTAGAGGGTAGTCAGGCCAGGCATGCGAGTATTGTGGGGCCATGAGGCCTACCCGGCAGCACAGCTGGCCACGGGAGGCGGGAGCAGGCGGTTCCGCCGTCGCTGGTTTGGGCGGCTGGAGCAGGAAGATCAGAGACTGAAGAAGCACGATTGCTTTTAGATTGACATCTAACGGTCTGACACTGGTAGAGTCGATTGTTGACTAAGTTTATTTTTTTGAGAAACCTTGTGTGCGCATGAACTTAGTAGGCCCACAAGTCAGCCTCCAAATCTGTGGCAGACAACATAGAGCCCATTTGCTATTTTTTTAATAATTTGCAGCCCATTTTCTAATTCTTAAGTATTTTATTACAGCCCATTTTCTTCCCAAGACCACGGTCAAAAAGTTCAACCTTATATTGCATATCTCGGTGGAATCCGGACTGTTGTAATCCCGAAATGATAAACAATTATTTTTAAGAACTTATTGATTTGCCAAAAAATCATTTTGTTTTTGTAAGCAAATAAGACATTGGACAATTGAGTTGGTTTAAGGGGAAACCAGTGGTAAAAAAATCTGCGATGGAAGGAAAAAAACAACAAAATAAGGATGTACATATGAAAAAGGGAACTTTATATATTTTCAATATAATGATATGTGTACATGAACTAGTAAAACTATAGGTAGAGATTAGAAAATGGAAGTAGGACATGGCGTTTCAAGAGGAAAATAGAACTGGGCTGTGTATTTGATTCAGTAAAAAAACTGCCTACGGAAGTTGTAAGACAAAATATAACTCGCTGGCGGGCCAGAGGCCAGTAGATACCTGCTGGATCTTTGTGCCCCATTGTCGTCATGGGCTGGGCCCGTTAAAAACAAAACTAATCCTGGGCAGTCTAGAGCCCAGTTGAAACTTGCTCGACCTGAAAAAACAATATACCTGCTCAATAAACAAGAGATTTCTGCAAGTACAGACTGATAACTGGGATCCAGCAGGTATATTGTTTTTTCATCGTGATAATAAGTGCATGCACTTGTTTCAAAAAATTTGGAGAACTGGGAATTCGAACGGCAAGTGCTTATGCTACCCATCAAATAAAAATCAGGTGCCTGAAAATTTGTTTCAAAATAAATGATTCAACTTTATATCCACGTCGACTCTCGGCCTGACGGTTGGAAGCAAATGTCAAGTTCATACCGAAAGATCATTGACAACAATACCAACTTGCGGACGACAAGGTAGTACAAGTACCAATACCAAACTAACTTATAATCTTTTAGTCCTGGCCCTAGTGTTCGTCTGGTACAAAATCTTGCAGAGGACCAACTCCTTCTCTTGCTCCAGGTCCCCGAGGTGGTACTGGTGCATCACCCAGTTAGTCCTCTGCCGGTCAAAGTTCTTGTTGGTGTGCAACACTAGAACCTTTTTGCTGCCCGTCTGCCGGCTGTTGACCATCACCGGCAAGGTATTGCCCGTCTTGTGCCACATCACGTGCATGCTGCACTCTGACTGTATCTTGCGACGCGTCCACATGCCCCTTTTGAACGCCCTAGAATTGCGCTGGAAGAAATGCTTGCTTAGGCCACTCAGTGTGATACCTTCAGTATTGTCGAATACAGGTTTTAGTGCATGTAGTTGGCATTTTCATAACATCTTTGGCATGTCGCAGTCATTTTTTTCACTTTTTATTAACTGTCAAATTGTAATTGCTTCACTAGGTCTGCGTCTATAAAGAAAAATAGAGCTATAAACAACGGAATATGTTTGTGCAAGTAGACGACCGATCGGTGTCTTACCTGGAAGTTTCTCAGGATGGGTGTAGCATATGCCGTGCTCGCTGTCGATAGTTGGTATGAAAAAAGCGATGGGAGGGTGAGAACTCGCGCTGTCAACACTCACTTTGGCCTCAAGGTGCTCGATCAACTCCTGATCCATGGGATCGAACTTGACGCCAGCCGGCAGCACCGGCCAATCCTTCTTGGACTTGCATCGGTTAATTCCAGTTATATGGTACTCAATGTATGATCAATCGACTGTTTTAAGTGAATGATGAAAGATTTCGACAGATAAGTGGTACTCCAAATCTGAAGTCCACAATACCCGAACACGCCGCCGGGATTCTTGTGTCACCTCACGCGCAGCGTGTTGTCACGTCAATTCAATGTGAGGACATGATGAATAATTTGACCGACGTATACTATTACTGCTACTGTACTACTTACTAGTCGTATTTAGTGTCACATTTTAACCATAGGTTTAACTAAAAAATGTCAATGCATGCCACCGAAAATTATTCCATTGGAAACTATGTTCAAATACGATTAAAATGATATAATATTTTGTGATTGCATTAACATTTAGTTGGTGAAATTTATGGTCAAAATTTGACACAAATTGCAAAGGGGACCAATAAACCAGGAGGGAGGTAGTAGTACGAGTAGTGCAGTATACGGTATAGAGGACTAGTACAAATTTAGAAATGGTGTAAGAAGTTACAAGGCTGTGCGACAGACTTTGTAGGCTACATGAGTAATACAAAATATAATTCCCATTGGACAACACTTTCACCAACAAGTACGCACTTGAAGCCTAATTGATATATATATATATATATATATATATATGTATGTATGTATGTATGTATATGGCTTCTGCACAGCATCTCCATCATCATTATCAGTACATCCTATGCATGTGAGTTAGGATGCACTTGATCCCAGAAAGGTATCTATCCTTTAAACCAGAGGAGTGCTTCAAACTAACAACAGTACATAATATCCAACAAAAGAGGATCATGCTACAGCAATAGGATACATGGCTCAGTCTAGATATCAGTACGAATCAAGTTGTGCATATTTGCTGTTGGCATGAACCACATCACCGCATGTTGGGTTTGCAAAAGCCATCCATCGCATGGAAGCTTGATGCCTTTCACACACTGAAGATTATCTGGCAACAAGCTGTGTCAACGAATCGCTGGATATGGTGATTCATGAAACCCATGGTATGATGTGTAAACACAATTCCCCCTAGTGAATGGAAGTTGCATAACACGGTAGTCATCGCCGGTGATATGATCGATGATTAGTTGGATGATCAGATAATTGAGCCCGAGAAACATGGAGTGGTTGCTGAGGCTGTAAACCCGCCTCCAGTTGAATACGCCTGGCCCAAGGGAGCTTGGATCTTTCTCGAACACGAAGCAGCCATAGCCATCAATGTCACGAATGCCCCAGGCATTGTACTACATGTGGTTTGATGTAATGGTTTGGTCAATTTGGTACATGCAAATGAGCATCAAATGATCGTCGTCAACTGAACGAGCGATAATCCACCACCCATCGGCTGGTATGATTCCAGGTCCTAGAATCATGAAGGCCAGCGCATTTGCGTCTGCTGCAACAATTCAAATTGGAGACCAAAAGGACAAAAATAAACAATCATATTCAGAGTATGTGTGGAATTAAGATTATTATAACAGTGACACATATCATAGATAGAGAATTACAATGCCGTGGTCATAATCATACCCCAAGTTAAAAAAATAAGCCAATGGCTTTCATATTCTAGCAATATGTCATGGTTCAAACATCATGTACAATGAGAGGAAAACAGCTATGACAGGGCCTACTCATATTCTACCATAGCACTTACTACCATTCTCATATCAACTCTAAGCAATAACATGTGTTGTTATAAAAATCTTGGAAATGAGAGTAACATATAGGAGTCCTGAGGTTATACTCATAATATCTATTCTAACAATCATTAGATGCCCATTGTTCCCACATCAGCTCTAACAATAACATGTGTGGTCATAAAAATCTAGGAAATGAGAGGAACATATAGCAATGATGTGGTTATAGACATACTATCTATTCTAAATTTCTAACAATGAGCAAGCAGTCGTATTTATAAGGTAAAGATGAGATGAGATAGAACAATTACACGACGATAGATTCCACCAGTATAGGCAGCCAATCTGTGCGTCGACCGCGTAAACGATGCCATCATGCACTATAGCATCAGATAGAAATGTTGGCTAAAGAGGATTGACGATGAGCCATAACCATGTATGGCGACCGGATACTAGATAGACTAATCCCATGTTGAACAAGGCAATGAGCTTGTAGTCCATGTAGTCTTCTGATGGTGTGGGCACTTTGCAGATTACAACCTTCAGCAAGCAGAGGTCGAGCCAAAAGCTCGACGCGTCTCGTGCATAGTAGGCATGAGTGTCCGGTGGGCCGTGAGGCTCGATGGCAGCGGTATCCAACGATGGAAGGGTGATCTCTCGCTAGGTGTAGATATCCAAGAGATGCCACAGACTACCGGATTGGTGGATGAGGACGATCTAGTTGGCCTTCATGCCCACCCAGTAGTGGCCGTGCATGAAGGACAGGTGCACGGGTAGTGGTAGCATGTCGAGGGGCACCATGGCAACCTCCGTAGGATCATCAAGTTGGTGTCTGGGCCACCTGCGAGGATCGTGCATCAGCAAGCAGGGTGTCTTGAAAAGAGCCGGCCAGTTGCAGATGAGTAGACGGTACAAAGACACCGAGCATGTGGCCAGACGGACGGTGCCGAGCAGGTCCATATGATTACCGAACTGCTCCAAGAGATCATCAGGGAGGGAATTCCAATCACGGCTCTGTGTGCCAGTCGGTTCTGCCATAGGTTTTTTTAGGGCGCTAAGTGATTGGGGTTTTCGGTGCCTGCGAGCCAGCGGGGAAGTGGATTCGGGCGGGCGAGTGAAGAAGATGGTGTGTGTGGCCGAGCAGTGAGCGGGGGGATATGGTACACGCGAGCTACCAAGGAAGATGACGCGGGCGGGCGAGCAATGAGTGGGGGGAATGATGTGCGGCAGACGATGGGGAAGAGAGGAGGAAGAAGAAGAGAGGAGCAAGAAGAGTGAAAGATGGGGAAGAAAGTGCATTAAATCTCAATTCTACTAGTACTACTACCAGGATATACCGTCCTTCGGAATGTAAATAGTTACGCCGATGACATGTGGGTCTACCTCAAGAGGGCCCATATGTCAGTTAATGGAGTAGAGAGGTGCGTAGGCGTATTTGCGGAAGCGTGCTTCACTGGTAAACATGATGGCATTACTGGGTAAGGCTGATTTAGTAACACAAACACGCTGGTTCAGATTATTAATTAAGTGTCCCATCTGCTGGAGCGTGTATTGTCACTTCACTGTGAACACTAGTTGAATAGTTCTCTCTGACCGATATGGGGAATAATGGATCGTGAAGACTTCCTATCTATAGTATCCCTATGCCTGAACGCTCATCCTGTCCAACAAGATGAAACATTGGCCAAGGCACCCGACGCCAATAATGTAGGAGTACTAGTACTACTCCTACCTCCTTTCGTAGGGCTCAATTCAAAAATCTCATCAACCAAGGTAGTAGACGATGAGTGGTGGAATAATTTTTGTAGTTTGAAAAAACACTCAATTAATGCACTCGTTTTCCTCAAAAATTATGTTTACCAATGCATTAATTTTGTGTCAAACTTTGACCATCTACTCCCTCCATCCAGGTGAATAAAAGTCATCTTTGGTTGTGCACTGTGACCAAGAAGGGAAAAACAAGAGAACTTAATGTTTATTTGCTACTCCCTTCGTTCCTAAATATACTCCCTCCGTGTAGGTGTAGGCGGAGGGGAAAACGAGAGAACTTAATTTTTTTTTGCTAGTTAATAGCATTGCATGCAATGAATTAACCACTGCATGTCATGTTTGAAATTCTCAAGCCATTGAAAGCATGCACGGCCCACTTCCCTTATTGCACTACTGGAATTAGCTTATTTGCCGTCTGCTAGTTCTTTGTCGTCTGCTGGCTGACTACAAAGAAGGTCTTTGCCGTCCGCTTCAGGAAAACAGACGGCAACGAATTGGCTGATGGCAAAGAAGGTCTTTTCCATCAGCTAATTCTTTGCCGTCTGCTAGCGGACGGCAAAGAATCTTTGCCGTCAGCTGGCAGACGGCAAAGAGAGAGGTGGCCCCCGCTAACGAGCTGATCATAAAAACTTAACGGGCCCCCTTCTTTGCCGTCTGCCAGCAGACGGCAAAGAGAAAAAAAGCGGACGACAAAGGTGGGCGGACGACAAAGTGCTAACCTAACTAACGGCCGAGCCCCACCCCGCCCCTCCATCTCATTGTTTCTGTCTCCTCCCCGACAACCACCGCCACCCGCCGCCGCCCCCGCCGCCACCCCCAGCACCCGCCGCCGCCCCCTTGTCCAGCCACCTGCCCACCCGCCGCCCCCGCCGCCGCCCCAGCACCCGCCGCCGCCCCCTTGCCCCGCCACCCGCCCACCCATCGCCCCTCGCTCCGTCGCCCCGACCCCCTTGCCCCACCACCCGCCGCCGCCCCCTTGCCCCGCCGCCCGGTCAACCCGCCGCCCCGCCGCCCGAACGGCCCACAGCCGCGGCGCCCCCACCTCCCGAACAGCACACAGCCGCGGCGCCCCGCCGCCCCCACCACCTGCCCAGCGCCCCGGCGCCACTGCCCCGAAGCCCTGCGGCCCCCGTCGCCACCGCCACCCTGCCGCTGCGAAGCCCCGGCCAACGCCATCTCCGGTGAGTTTTTTTCTGTTTTTTTTTGTTGTTTAATTGTTAGATTAGACTAGATATGTGTTAGTGTTAGATTTAGTGCTAGATTATATTAGATTAGACTAGTGCATGGGTTTTAGTTAATTAGTTATATAATTATAAGAAGTAGAAAAAGATGAAAAAAGAAGAAGAAGAAAAGAAGAATATGTAGAAGGGGGAAGAACAAGAAGAAGAAGAAGAAGAAGAAGAAGAAGAAGAGGAGGAGAAGAAGAAGAAGAAGAAGAAGAAGAAGAAGAAGAAGAAGAAGAAAAAGAGGAGAAGATGAGAAGAAGAGGAAAAAGGAAAATAAGGAAGAAATAAAAGAAGAAGAAGAAGAAGAAGAAGAAGAAGAAGAAGAAGAAGAAGAAGAAGAAGAAGAAGAAGAAGAAGAGAAGGAAAAAAGAAAAAGAAGAAAGGAAAGAAGAAGAAGAAGAAGAAGAAGAAGAAGAAGAAGAAGAAGAAGAAGAAGAAGAAGAAGAGAAGGAAAGAAGAAGAAGGAGAGAAGGAAACACCCCGACCCCGTGACCCCGTGACCCTGACACCCCGACCCCGACACCACACCCCGACACCCCGACCCCCTGACCCCGACACCCTGACCCCGACACCACACCCCGACCCCCTGACCCCGACACCCTGACCCGACACCACACCCCGACACCCCGACCCCGACACGACACCCCGACCCCGAAACAGCACCCCGACCCCGACACGACACCCCGACCCCTGACACCCAGACCCCGAAACAGCACCCCGACCCCGACACGGCACCCCGACCCTGACACGGCACCCCGACCCCGACACGGCACCCCGACACCCCGGCACGACACCCCGACCCCCGACACCCTGACATCATATATTTTTCGATTTTGTTATGAGAAACATCATATATAATTGTGTTGATCGGGTAGATTTAAACTTCATATTTTTTTTGATTTTGTTATGAAAAGCATCATGTATTATTATTCATGTCGGTATTTTTTTATGTTTACTCTTTGTCATGGCAGGTGTTGAAAGATGGTGGGCGCTGGTCGGGAGCGCTCCGAGGCCCCTTCTTCGTCGGCGCGTGGTGGGAGGTCTTCCATTCCACACGCACCTCTCCGCCGAGCGTTGCTGGACAGTATGGCAACACCGCCGGGCCCTTCTTCGTCGACAGCGGTGCCCAACAGGGGACGAGGTAAGGGAGGGAAGAAGAGAGGAGCACGTGGTCGCGGGAGAGGAGGTAGGGTGACTGCTAGGGCGCCTTCCTCGCCGCCACCCCCAGCTGTTTCACCCGAGCACGTGACTGCTAGGGTGGACTCGTCCGAGGAGGAGGCTAAACGGACTACGGTCCACGAGCCTTCGGCCCACGAGCCTCGGGTCAACAGGCCTTCGGCCCACGAGACCCCGGAGGAGCACACGTCTGGATGGGGTACCTGGCCGGATGAGCCTGAGGGGCCGAGTGGCCATGCTGATGATGGCGGGGAGCCGACTGATATTGAGGAGGAGGGGGGCACCGTCTACCAGCGTGGTTGTACACGGCTCCCGTCCGTGCCGGCGACCCGCGAGCAGATGTGGTTGATTTACCCTAATGGGGAGAGGTAAGTGCATTTAATCTTTTTGTACCTTCTGCATTCATGTTTCTTCAAATATCTAATACGTTGGCCTTGTCATGCTGTAGGGGTTGGGACCACCATCATAGTGTCCGCCGGCCCAACTCCGTCCTTGGAGTGCTTTGCCAGCAAAACTTCCCTGGGTTTGTCACGTTGCCTGGTGAGGGTCGGCTTCCAGAGCTTGGATTGAGCTGGGAGCACTACTTGGCTGCCCCGGCCCCGCCGGGTGAGATTATTGATGGTGTCTTGTGCGACACGAGGGCAGACGTGGTAATTTCTCCTTTACACATTTAAAAATCTTCAACTAGCTAGTTATTGATTGTACTAATCAATATTGTGTCATTTGATTGCAGACATTCTACAGGTGTGAGGAGGGATATGAGGAGGAGGCGGTAAATGTTATCGAGAACGTCTGCAAGCGCCTACTACAGAACTTACGGCACGAGGCTCGGGTGCAGGCTGTTCGAGACTACTACGCCTTGCGTGGTATCATGAAGCCCAAGCCGGCGTGCCGCGATAAGTTCCTAAGTAAGGAGCAGTACATGAAGGTAATTCTTAAGGCCTTGTACTTACTTCCTTCATTTAGTAATTCATAGCCGTAGCGCTCAAGTTTCTATTTGCTAACTTAGGCGCCTCCGAGATGGTGCGCGGATCGGATGGATTGTTGGGAGGTGTTGGTCAATGAGTGGTCCTCAAAAGAATGGCTAGCCGTCCACAACGCGGCCAAGGACAAACGTGCCCAAATGAAAGGTGTGCCACACCATCAAGGCAGCTCCAACTTATATCAGTTCGGGCGGAACTGCGTATGTGGTTTGCTTCATGATTCATGCAATTCATTCATCATGCTAGCTTGAGCCCTTTAATTACTAATTTACTTTGTTTCTCTCTTTCAGGCACGCTACAATAAGGCGGATAAGGTGCCAGAGGTGTACGACCTGTATGCCATGGCGCACACTGCCTCTTTCAAGAAAGTCAAGGCATTCTCTCCGTCTGACCTCGATGATGCAAACAACTTCACCAACATCTCCTCCCACGACAAGCTCGTGAAATATAGAGATGAGGGGAAGGCGAAGAAAGGGGAGGACTTTAACCCGAGCCAGGGTCCCATTGATCCAGAGCTGGTGATGATATCTGGTGGCGGGAGGTCCCATGGCTCCCTAGCCATTGGAGATGGACTTATCCGTTGTCCTAGCACTCTCTCGGAGATCAAGGCACGCCAATCGAGCTCCGCTCCTGAGATAAGGCCTCGTGAATGGTCAGTCCAACTCGCCATCAAGGTTAGTTATACATACTCAGCTATCTTTCTCCATTACATTGTGTGTGCTTCCATCAATGATTACAAATGGTAACGAGGAGTGGTGTTGCAGGCTGCTATACAGAGTGAGAGAGATAGAACAGAGAATCTTCTGGTGGAGGCGGCGGAGAGGCAGCGGGAGTTGGAGGAGAGGACGACAAAGATGTTGGAGGAGGAGAGGGCACGGAATGACATGCAGGCAAGGGCCATGTACGAGCTCCTTGTGGTAAGTTTCTTCTGCAGATTAGCCAAAAGATTCATGTAGTGTTTGTCTCATTACTAACTAGTATGACTGAGTCGTCAAAACCAAATGTGCAGTCTGTGTGCGAGAAGACCGGTCAGACCACTCCGCCGATGCCAGTGATTGCTCCTCGGACCACGGTGAGTTTATTTGAATGGACATTACTTGCTAGTCTTAACATTTGAGTGTCATCATGCTAACGAGACATTGGAAATGATCTTTGGTGTAGCGTAACTCAAGACAAGCATCGCACGATCCTTCTCCAGCTACCGGCACGAGCCTTCCCGCTCCTACACCTCCATGATCATGGTAAGTTTCTCTAGTGTTTTGCTTAACAAATGCATAAAGACCTAGACTTAGCCTTATTTCCTCCAATATGCTTACCACAATGACCTAGACTTAGCATAATTAGCTTAGTTAGCTCATAAACAATCCATTTTACCCAAGTTAGCTCTAAAACGACCCATTTTACCTTAGTTAGCTCATAAATGATCAATTTTACCCAAGTTAGCTCTAAAATGACCCATTTTACCTAGTCTAGCTCCAAAATGATCCATTTACCTATGTTAGCTCTAAAATGACCCATTTTACCTAGGTTAGCTCCAAAATGACCCATCTTACCTAGGTTAGCTCCAAAATGATGCATTTTACCCAAGTTAGCTCTAAAATGACCCATTTTACCTAGATTAGCTCATAAACGATCCATTTCACCTAGGTTAGCTCACAAACGATCAATTTCACCTAAATTAGCTCATAAATGTCATATATTCTTCTTCTTCTTCATTTTCTTCTTCTTCTTCTTCTCCAAAATGACATAAGTTAGCTATAAGTTAGCTCTAATATGCTTAGTTCACTCAAAGATGGCATAATTAGCTAGGTTGGCTCCATTTTACCTAAGTTGGCTCTAATATGCTAAGTTATCTCTACTATGCTTAGTTTCCTATAGGTTAGCTTCAAAATTACTTATGTTAGCACAAAATGACCAAGTTTACATAATAAGCTTAATTATAGTCTTCTTCTTCTTCTTCTTCTCCAAAATGACATAAGTTAGCTATAAGTTAGCTCTAATATGCTTAGTTCACTTAAAGATGGCATAATTAGCTAGGTTGGCTCCATTTTACCTAAGTTGGCTCTAATCTGCTAAGTTATCTCTAATATGCTTAGTTTCCTATAGGTTAACTCCAAAATTACTTATGTTAGCACAAAATGACCAAGTTTACATAATAAGCTTAATTATATTCTTCTTCTTCTTCTTCTAGTATTCTTCTAGTCTTCTTCTAGTATTCTTGTAGTCTTCTTCTTCTTCTTATTCATTTTCTTCTAGGTTAGCTCCATTTTACTTAAGTATGCTTACTTCTTATAGTCTTCTTCTTCTTCTTCATTTTCTTCTTCTTTTTCTAACATCTTGTTTATCATTTTGCAGATTTGATTTAATTCACGGAAGCTTGCATGGATGGAGTGCTTCTTTTCCATTTGTGCTTTTATAGATCGAGTGCTTGTTTGGATGAACTATGTTTCTTTTGTATCGATGAATTATGCATGTATGGTAGGATGACACTATCGTAATATGTATGGTTGGATGCATGTATGTGGAACTTGCTATGTATGGTTGATGGAACTATGCATGTATGATGAAATTATATGTGTTGGATATCTCATATGTTTGCCGTGAACTTGCCATGTGAAAAATATATATGTATCATCTATTTGCTGTGAAAATGGTTGGGTATAAGAAAAAACAGAAAAAAGAGGCAATGCAGGCTCTTTGTCGTCTGCCACCGACGGCAACGGGCTCTTTGCCGTCCGCTGCGGACAGCAAAGAAGTCACGTGGCAACCACCTGTGCTTCCTGGCAGCTGACCCATTTGGTCAGTTTGCCTACAGTGGCAGACGGCAAAGGCTTGATGCTCTTTGCCGTCAGCGGCGGATGGCAAAGGCTACCGTTAGACGCCTAACGGACTAACAGCGAATTTATTGCCGTCGGCTTTCTTTGCCGTCCGCCGCTGATGGCAAAGGCCCCTTTGTCGTCCGCTTCAGAAAGCAGACGGCAAAGAAGCTCTTTACCGTAGCCTACTTTGCCGGAGCCTTTTGCCGTCCGCGGCAGATGGCAAAGGCCTTTGCCGTCCGCCATCCTTGCCTTTGCCGTCTGCCGTGGTAGACGGCAAAGTAGTTGATTCCTGTAGTGTTGGTTGATATGTCACAAAACCAGAAACGAGGAAGGAGTTAATGTACTGTGCCTAAGTGTTTTGGATTATTTGGTTTTCGAAAGATGACTTACACACCTAGACGGAGGGAGTGAGTTCTTTTAGACATTCAAATGGAATACAGCATACGGATGTATGTAGACATATTTTGGAGTGTAGATTCACTCATTTTGCTCCGTATGAAGTCACTTGTTGAAATCTCTAGAAAGACAAATATTTGGGAACAGAGGGAGTAATTAATAGCATTGCATGCAATGAACTAACCACTACATGTCTTGTTTGGTAGTCTCGAGTCATTGAAAACATGCATGCCCACATCTCTTATTGGTTGATATGTCAAGAAGCAAGGTGGGGGTTAATGCACTGCACCTAAGTGTTTTGGGATTCTTTGGTTTCCATAAAGTGACTTATACACCTAGATGGAGGGAGTATTTATTAATAAAATGATAATGCATTTAAATAAAAATCATATCACCGGATTCGTATTTGAACATAGTTTTTTATGGTATAGTTTTTTATGACAAGCATTTGCACTTGGTTAGTTAAATTTACGGTCAAAATTTTACACTAAGTACGAAGGGGACCATTAAACCAAGACGGAGGTTTATATACAGGTCAATAAAAAAAATCATAACCAATGTAGTAGTAAATGATGCGTGCACGAAGATTTTTTTCTGATAGTACTCAATAATAGGCTCGTTTTCCTCAAGAAAATTGTGTTTACGAACGTATTAATTGGAATGCATGCGTGAGGAACAAATGAACAGAACTTTTACACGCATTGGTGAGTTTATCTCTTAATTCTTGCATGCGATGTTTTAATGAAGCTTGAAATATGAACATCTCAATGGGAGGGAGTAAAAGCCTCATTCATGGATGCATGCAACATGCAACACTCACACGTACACATGGACGCACGCAACACTCACGCACCCATGCGGCACACAGCACACGACTCAACACACACTCTCACGCTCAAGTGCTCAACCTACTCCCTACGTCTATGAAAGACTGTACATTTAGAGATTTACACATTGACCAGGGTAAAATTAACGCCCAAAAGTAGTAGACTTATGTGTGCATGCGACCATTGAGAGAAGAAGAATAAATGAAGATTGTTGCATGCTGTAATTAAGGATAGACATGTAGCCTATAGCTAGAGCACAAGTTGGTGCATTAGTCAATCAATATCGATTTAGATTAAAGGCTAAATGCATTGGAAGTGTAGATGTACACTCTTTGTTTTTTAGCCGATGTACACTCTTTGTTGGAAGACCATGGGAGTACACGTGCATGCACTCACATACACAGCCAGGGTGGTTCGCGCGCAAGGGTTGGACTCCTGTCGCGCCTGCGTAAAGTTTTGTTTAACTGATTTCTTTGCTCTGCCAACTGACAGGTGGGACCCAGAAACCAGGTAACAATTTAACCAGTCAGCAAAGTTCCACGTCGACTATGTGGCCGGTCAGTAGGGTGCAATACGGTGCTCTACGATGAGCTAGTGATCATATAATCACTGCAAAACTATATAGTGACCGTAAAGAGCGTATTGTTACATACGTTGACCGCCAGTGTATTTTTCTCATTTCAAATTAAGCCATATTAACCAGAAAGGACGCAGTATGGACTAGTACTAGTACTGCTTTGATGTGTCCCGTCAACTCGCCGAACGAGGAGAAGCTTGCTTACTACGCCTCTCCCTCGCCCACGCGCGCGGTGGCTCGCAGGACGAGGAGAGGGTTTTGACTACAGCGCCCTCTCCCTCTCCCCTCGCCCTCGCGGTGGACGTGCAGCAGTTCAATCGGTGTCAAATTGCCAGAAGCATATTGTACTGTAGTATCATCATTGTTGGACCTTCCGAAGAGGCGAAGAGCCAAGTGCAAGGTTCACACGAGTACGAACTGTTGAACCTCCTGAAGAGGCAAAGAGCCAAGCGCAAGGTTTTATAGGAGTTGTTGTCCTAGTAGGAGTATACTACAACTATAGCGAACGATGCTACTGTATGATGCCGCCACGTCACCTATATCCAAAGTTGTGCCACCTTTTTTTCTCAAAGAGCGTGTTGGAGCCCGTGCAACAACCACACAAGTTGCACGTACACATAACACATTTACTAGTAATAAATTCTAAAGGACAAATGCCAGTATGCCACACAAGTTCATCTCCAATTCATGTGATAAATTTGTGCACGACTAGTCTACGTATATTCACAGCGCTACAGTTCACAATTTACCATACTCCACTTACACGTTATAGATGGGCTACATGTCCTCCTCCAGGTTCCAGTCCCAGGTGTTCTTCATGGATGGCACGATCCATAGCGGTGGGCAACGGGAATCATTGTCGCAGCTTTCTAGTCCGGTTCCACACGATGGAGACTCATCCAAGCTGAAGCGGCATAAATCAGGGATAGCGTGTCCCAGCATGTCGTTCATCCGGCGGTGCGCACTGAAGACACAACCATGCTTCATGAACGGCAGGCCTTCGGTGTCGTGCACGGAAGGTGGCATCCGCTTCACAATGGGGTAGCTGTCCCCAATGAAAAGCGAGTACTCTCCAAGAGTGTTCCTCGGCACCCACGTAGCATCACGGGGGTCGAACTCGGCGCCGTTCATCTGGTACACGCGGCATCTCAGATCTGGACACATGGTGACGTACATAGTCAAGGTCCATGCATAATAATGTTGTGCTCAAATATGGCGGTCAGTAATACTGTGCAGCAAATAGTACTACTCCGGTATAGAGGAAGTAAAATAACCGGCTTATTATATATAGCCACTCTTGGCTACATGGATGAGATAGTAAGACATGGAAAAACAAAAATGGTGGCAGCTAGTGGGTTCAAGTCTTCAAGGGCCTAGCTAGCTATACGCGTCCTCCAAGGTAAAAAGTACTCCTACTAGTACTAGTAGTTAGTACAATAATGAAAGAGAAGGCGAGAGGGTTAAAAATATAATACTAAATGGAATACCTGGGTAGATGGTGACGGTCCGATCGTGGTAGATTGTGTGACCATGTTGCACATCAGTGGTACCATGGGTAACGACTACAAAGATAGTTGATCCCAATATGCCAAAGTCAGCTACAAGGTTCCAGGTTAGACCGAATCGCGGATGCAAATGCACATCCAGGATCGGCGATCTTATTTTGATCGGGGGATGACTAGTCCCTGCAAAATAATGGAGTACCATTAGGGATGCAAATGAAGGTTTGTGTATTCCGTTTGTAATCTCCCGTACCGTAGGATGGCAACCAGATGAAACAAGTCCCCTGGCTTGTCACCGCGAAGATGCGGCCTAGATGGCGCACGGCGTCTTCGAACGTGTAGGGGTACAAATCTGCCGCGGCCAACATGCGCCAGCCTCTGCCGTTACTGCCTCTTGCATTGATGGCAATCCTTATGTCGAACACCGCGATGAGATAGTAATCGTCGTAGCCGCGTCGCTTTGTCGGCGGGTCCGCAATTGCTATCTTCTTCAATCTCATGTAGGCATCATCATACGTATTCAAGCCCAGCCAGTCCGGAAGGCCGATCCCAATGGTGGAGAAGGGGTCTACGGGAACGGCCGCACTGCTGTGGATGTTGTGCAAAATGATGGTGGTATCCGGCCGGAGGTATGCAAGCCAATCTTCGTTGGCACCGACCCAGACCTATATATAAGACGGTGGGCAGCGGAGAAATTACGGGATGGAAATGGAATAACTAAGTACTACATGATCAAACTCCATGACTGACCTGCTCATCGGACAAAATCCGACTACCTCTCAACGTCGGCAACTCTAGCGGAGTCAACGTGCAACCATGGCCAGGGAGCGGTGGACTGTTCGAAGGATTGTCCCATAGAAGAACCTTCTCCTCGAGGACGCATGGAAGACCAACAAGCATGGCCTTTTCCCAAGCCTGTTTAAGCACCGTCTTGAAAAAGTTGGTGCAGGAAGCACCGAGTCTTGCGGCGGTGAGGACGTCGGAGCGGCGTGCGATTTCTCCCAGAGGATCGTCGTCCAAGGTCTCCCAGCCCCGACGAGGAGGAGAACCGCCTGGCGAATCCATGGGAGCAGCGACGAACTGCCTTCTCTTCGGGGGGAGGGGAACTGGCGAGGAGGAGATAAGAGCGTAGTAACCGCAGGGCCTCGTCCCTTCCAACTGTAGCTCCTCGATCGTTCCTTAGCGAAGGGGTGAGGCTATTATTTACTACGTACTCGTACTATAGCAGTACTAGTACTACTTTCTCAACTAGTAGTGCGATGTACTGTACTTCTAGTATAGTGCACCAGTTTTGAACTCTTGAATCTCAGGGCCAAGGAGCTACAGTTGGAAGTGGAGGGTACTACTGTTCTCTGGAACCATCGCTGTACTATCAATGCAGGGAAAGTACACCTGCGTAGTGGGTACTCTCGGTGCTCTATTCAAGCGCGTAGCTGGCCTACTCAGCCGCTCCTCTCACGCACACACTAGCAGCCTGTTTATCAGCGACGGTTACTGCGGGGGCAGAACATTTGAGTTATTTGATACAGCGAGACTAGGCTTTTCGCTTCCATTTGTGGAGGTGTAATGGATTTCGTCGAACTTTGTTAGTAGTTCCTTCTTTATGAATGAGATGAGGCAAAGCTTTTGCCTCCGTTTCAAAACAAAAAAATCACGTCAAGAGGAATTTCTTTTATAGAGCCGATAATGGAGTGAAGTCCATGCGTGCAACGCGACAAGCTACGGAGTAGTAGAGTACTAGCACTTTACGTACAGAGCCATATTGCACAGTTCCCAATGCCGCGCCAGGCTTTTCCGGCTCCTCGGGCTTAATTGGGAGGCGCTAGTTTAAATATGCTACTAGCTGATGAGGAAGCTGCAAGCGAGGTGCGGCTAGGGCGAGCACGCGAGCCACGAGATGATGGGAAGGAAAACCCGTTCACGTGGCTGGGCTATCCAGTGCACCCACATTGTGGTGCGACACGTCCGTTCGACTTCAAAACTCAAACTACCCGTGTACAATATTGGCTCGCAGCGAAGTTACTATTTAAAAAAAGGCCGCCGTGCGTTCGGCCGGGATCGAACCCACAAAACGAGGTATACACTCCCGCGACCACTAGTAGTACTCGTTGGAGTACAACGCAACCTAGAATCGCCTTTTGTCGCTAGTAGTACATTGTTCCTTACAAGAAACCACTAATAATGCCAAGAAACCACTAATAATGCCAAGAAACTACTACCACTTGCATACGTGGCAGACTTAAGATAAGACTACCTTATCAACCATTGTACATGCCCTTACCAACCAGCCCTACCAAGAAACGACTACTCTACAAAGTGTCGTTATAGGCACGTTTCAACCCATGTCGCCCCTTAAGTCAACGCCTTCTATTCGACCGGCAAGTTAGGCGTTATGACTTGTGGGACCTACATGTCAGTCTGCACAAAAATCCCCGAGTGACCTCCTACCTCCGGCCCGTCCACCTAGTCATCCTCGGCCATGGGACGCAGCTACCACCGCCGGCACAAGGCGAGGTCAAAACCACCGGCAGTGCAGAGCCCATCCAGTGGCAGCCCGGATGCCAGCTTCGTCCAGCGCTCGCGGCCGCTAGCTAGCCAAGATAGCACACACCCTGCTGGATGCATCCAGCTGCTTGTCTACAAGGTCTGCTAGCTAGATTGGCACGGCGGTGTGGCGGCTTGCTCGCGTGCGCCGCGCTAAGGCCAGCCATCCAGCTCGAGCGAAGGCTAGCGCGGTGGCTTGCTCGCGCGTGAGTCACGCTCGGGCCAGCCTGCCAACCCGTGCGGAGGCCAGCGCGGCGTCCGGCCCGTCCGGTGGAGCGGCGGCCAACTCGCTCATCACCGGCGCCACCGACGAACACGCATCAGTACTATTTGAAGTAATGTTCAGGAAAAATAATGATTTGAGGGGGAATAACAGGATAGAAGGTCAGATGTGGGTCCCTCGTGTCAACGGTCAAACAAAATGTGTTGGTTTAAGCTGCCTCGTCAGCACGGACGTGTGGGCCAACCCTGTCATAAATGGGTTTAAACGAGCCTAATCGGCACTAGGTAGTAGTTTTTGGCACGGATTAAGAAATTTTGGGTATGTTTTTGCTATTTTTTGTACAATAGTTTCTTCCTAGGGCTGGTTGAAAGTGGTAGTTTTTTGTTAAATACTCTACATATTGTAAGTAGGAGTGAAAGTTAAGCTTTGGAAGCCAATAAGCAAGGCTAGTTACATAGTGCCTATGTGTACGTGATTGAAAGTAAATATCAACCATGAGTGACTAATATCTTGATGGAAAACTCGAAACTATGGAAATACTAGCATTTTTTGCATGGTTGGAAATACTAGCAATGTTCACGTGCGTTGCAACGGATCATAATTAGAATAATACTTATTCACAAACTTGATACAAAACACTCTAATTTTGATATACATATATCACTAGAGATATATTATGTTTCAATCAGAATATATTCCTTGGGCTGTTTTGGTGAGGTGAGGGAGGGATGTGGTTGGTTTTAAGATACTAATTATGGGTTTTTCTGCAAATTGGTAGAGAAGTGGGATGTTGGTGAGAAAAGGCAACAACTTACCTCACAGTCGTTAGATGTAGATCTAATGGTCAGAAATGACGGATGGCAGACACACCATCATCACCAACTTAGTCTTCTGTAGGAGTACTAGCAAGATGTCCGTGCATTGCACGGAACATCAAGATGCATTTTTTTATAAAACACTTGTTGTGATTGACCCATGCGGGAGTAATCCCATGTGTAAAAACTAATGATATCTCGAGAAAGAGGAGATAAGGTGAAGAGGAGTGGGGCGTGGTGGTGATTGGTGGTCGGACTGAGCGGAGGCATGGGGATGGACGACGCCGGCAGCGGCCACCAGGCCAGTTTGTTCCAGAGGCTTCCTTTTTTAATTGCTCAACAATGAGGTTGTTGGAGATAAGGATGAACGAGGGAAGGCCTTGTCTGCAAATGTGGAGAGAGGTGCGGGTATCTTTTAGTTTAATTTCCATCCGTCAGATATAGATCGGACGGTCTATATTGCAAGATGGCACGCGTACCATCATCACCAACTCGGTTTTTTTATAAGAGAAGAAATATAAGTATGGAGATACAAACGTATTATCGATACTTGTTTCCGTAAACTAGGATCTACATTCTATTCAACGGCCCAGCATGTGGGGCCTTAGCACAATGACTTCTCGACTGTGTAAAACAAAGGTTTTCCTGTCGCCGATAAGGAGGGGGTGACGGCGGTGCGCTTTCGGCTTGCTCTAGTCCTAGTAGTCATACTAGGTGGTCTACGCACGTGTATATTTATTCTTTTTCACGTCTCATGTTGGTCGTACTGCCACGACTGTTGATGAATAAATGGTAAGTTATTCACGTGGAAACCCTTGTTGAGCGTGTTTGCGAGAGAGAGAGACATAGTGTGCGTGTGTGATATGTGTAGAGACTGAGGCAATGATAAGAGATTCTTTGTCTGTATGTGTGTGGAGGATAGAGAGAGACATGTACATGGGGCTTTGTGTTGTGTAACATGGAGACACATAGACATCATCAGAGAGTGAGTGTGTGAGATACACATGCGGACATGGGGAGATATGTGTGAGTTAGAGAGATGGAGAGCTTTGGTGTGCATCTGAGCTAGAGAGATGGGGTATATACATACCTAGAGCTGGAGAGAATATGCAAGGGTGTGTGTCTTAAGAGAAGGATCCAGATAGATGGGTGTTTGTGCGTGTCTGTTTGTGTTTGTGCGCGCGTTTGTGTGTGAGAGGGAGTGTGTGTATGTGGAGTAGAGAGACCACTCATGATGTAAACCTAGTATAAGGGAAGGGGGAATGGTGTGACATGTGTGTCAAAGAGAGACAAAGGCATGTGTAGTAGCGGGATAGCATGGGTGCGGGCGGGGAGCAGACTATTTGGAAGAGACATCGAGTGTGTGTGGGAGAGGGGTGTGAGAGCGAGAGAGAGAGAGAGCTAGCGACGGAGAGAGAGAGAGAGAGAGATGAAGAGAGGGGGAGAGAGGGGTTATTTGTGTGCAGAAGTGGCGTATAGATAGGGAGACAATGTTGATGTTCAAAATTGCCCTATGTACGGAGACGCAAGGGAAGCGAGTCATCGTGTGTGTGACAGGGACTTCATGAGAGATCTAGAATAGATGGTGTAGAGAACAATGTGCGAGATTGAGAACGATGATACATTAGGGAGCTATGGAAAGAGTCACGGCATATATGTATACAGAGGATCTTGGGTGGGTCCGCATGTGGGAGAGATAGAAAGAGGAGAGTGGTGCACAAGGAGACAAAGTGTGCTTGTTTGTAGTGGGGGTGGTGTGTGAGGTGAGTGTGCGAGAACCACATAACTAGGGAGATAGACGTTTGGGGGCGACGTTTTGTGTGTATGGGAAAGATACACTCTACATAGTGCGTGTGATTGGGAAAGAGAGATGCCGGGAGACCTAGAGAGTGGGGGAAGAGATGTGTGCATGCCCGAGAGACAAAGTGATAGAGACCTATATTGGGGTCCGGACTTTAGAAGAGAGGGGGGGTGTTAATGTGCTCCTGTGTTCGTGTTCGGGGGAGAGAACGACTTGTGGAGGACGGGGTATTAATGTGCTCGTGTGTTCGTGTTGCGGGGGGGGGGGTGGCTTCAGATGAAGAGTGAGGTGTCTATATTTGAGGGACTTTAGCATAATTTAGATATATATGGTCAATAGTGTGTGCACTCATGGTTGATCAATTTGTTTCACAGTTTGGACTATGAGATAACGATACTTTTGAACATGCGTGATATACCTTGATGTACCAGAATTAGAAACCTAAGATTGGAATTTTGGAATTCGACTCCATCATTAGCTTTTGTAATTCATTTAAACGGAGGTACATTTTTAAGCCGGGATTTCGTGATTTCAAATTCATATATCAAACCTAGAGATATACACATATGGGCATGTTCAAACTTTATAATTATCCACTTTATTCATACACATACTCATTTTTGCTTTTGTCATCATATTTAGGGTAAACACATTTGGAATTTCATTTAAATTGGACCGTATGATGGTATTTGCTTGTACTAGCTCAATGATCCATATTTGAATTGAATGGACAATCTAAGTTTCGAGTTGGAGACATTGATTTTCAAAACTTGCACTTTTTGTGCGTGCAAAACAAATAAATTCTCGGCCATGATATCATAGTCGGTCGTACTAGAGTAGAACACTTATAATTTTAGGCGCCAAAAGCTTTCAAAGTTCCCGCTCACATCGAAATATCTTGCGCCCAAAAGTTTAGCCCTACGATATTCCTGTTTTACCCCTACCACGTGAACGGAAAAGGGCTGCTTTGGTAAATCCATTGTTCTCCCCTCTTTGCCCCCAACATTCTTCCCAGAGCCCTTGCCCCCCCCCCCAACCACGGCAAGCCGCCGAATCTAGTCCTCTGCCGCAGTGGTGGACCTCACACCCCGCCGGATCTACCTTCCGCACCTTGGAACCCCCAACTGCCAACTCACCACTTCAGCGGAGCCGCTTCAGCGACTGGCTTGTCCATTGCTCCAGATCTCCTTGACCGCCATCATGGTCCACCACACCGGATCTACTTAACCGGCGCCCTTGTCCACCATGGTGTAGGCCGTTCACTGACTCCCTCATCCGCCCCATCGCTGGCCCTTCATACAAGCCCTCGTCTGCCGCAACAGATCCGCCTAACCGAAAGCACTGTA
Source organism: Triticum aestivum (assembly GCF_018294505.1). Classification (NCBI taxonomy): domain Eukaryota; kingdom Viridiplantae; phylum Streptophyta; class Magnoliopsida; order Poales; family Poaceae; genus Triticum; species Triticum aestivum. The sequence continues at coordinate 376,907,720 of NC_057814.1, read as the reverse complement.
CACCGCGCCCACCGATGCCTTCGTCCACTGCACCGGACCCGCTCCACGGACGCCATATTCAACTCCATCGGCCCTGCTTTACTGATGCTGCAGCCTCATTAGGTTATTTCGATTTGTACTCCTTTGGGTTTTCTCTTCTTTATCGTGCAACTGTTCACTTACCACAGATGATCTTTCTTGTATGTCAACAGGCGCCACAACCAAAGCACCGGAGCCGCTTCAACAACGGCGACAGCCGGCCCAAACTCAACCGCAACACGAGCACCATCGACGATCCTTAGCTATCAAGTATGACAACGATACCCATACGCCGCCAAGAATCAGGTACTATTATCCAACGGCCGGTGCCTACGTTCACTTTCTTAGCATAAGCACCGCACCTTTGAATTTCTTCAGGGCATCATTCAATTTTTCATGAGACGCGTTATTTTGCTTTTATCTATAGGGACATACTTCTGGTAGTGAACATGTTACATGTGCTAAATTGCAAACCAGTGCACATATAGTTAGAATGCTTTAGTTTTGTCCTAAGTATTACTGTACTTCCTAGATATCACTCCCTACTATTTTTCTTCTTGCATGCTATATTTATGATAATGGTGTTGTTCTGATGCCACCTGTTGGCTCCATCAGACTGCTTCATGTTCTCTATGCTTAATTACACATCAGCAAACTAGCATGTGGTTCCGCTGCTTTTTGTTCGTTTTACCCTACATTTTGTGATGCTAGTTATTACATCACTGCTCCAAGCCTCTGTTCATTACTTTTTTGTGTGTTCTTGATCTTCCCAAGTTGCATGACTAATTTGATGCTTCTATTAATTATGGAGCTGCCAACCCCATCAAGCAAAATATTTGTTCTTTTGGGGCTGGCACCTCGAACAAGCATAAAAATAGAGTGAAGCAGATATATTGTCGTGTAAGCACACACCCTTCTTTCATTAGTTTAGATGAACCATTGATGATCAATTCGAACCAGTGCATGCGATTAAAATTAATTTTACCTAAATAGAGGGTGCAGAATAAACTACAACAACTAGATTTGCAACCACGGGATGCTGACGATATCTTCAAAGAACATTGCAACAGCAGCGAGGCTTCACAGCAACATATGGTAAGCCAGTGTGTTTTAGTACATGTGAAATGTAATGCGTGTGGGCTGCTTTCTTGGCTTGTGCCCTCAACCTGTAATCCTACAGAATTACAAATACTTCAGTTCTCTGCTTTGCTGTATTGCTTGATTCGAATGCTTGTTTGTTACTTGTTAGGCTATACCTGAGTTGGCCAATATGTCAGCAGTGCCTGCTGTACTATCGTAAAGAAATGCATGCCTAGTTCATTTGAGTCCTTAACTTTTCCTCTGAACTTCATCACAAGACTGTCTTCGTAGTTTATATGAGGCCACACTGTTAAGTGCTTTCTCAGATTATTTCAACTGCTTAGATGCCTTGGCAACTTAAATATAGCGGTGGTACACTCCCTTTCAACTAGGGATGTCAACTGGGTCCCGTTTAATCCCGATTAAAGTCCACTAGTGGTATGATAGTTCAAAAGAGTTTTTGTTTTTTGAGGAAAATGAACTAGGGAGCTAGCAAAAACTAACTAGATGGGACTGGCGGATGTCGTTTATTTGCCACTTACATCCCTAGTTTTATCTTATCATTTTAATTTCTTTTTGGCTGGTGCTGCTTCGAACCATTTAAATATAGCTTGCCATGCTCGGCAATAATTCGTATGTCGTTTACCATGTAAGCTTACTGTGGGGATCATGCGATAACTATCTATTACTTATGTCCAGCGGAAACCTTTCAGGATGCCGTTCACACTAGGACACAATGTACAACCCCAGAATCTATTTGTGGAAGCAGTGTGCCATCCACGTTACCAGATGGTAGCAGTTCAGAGGCAACACCGCCGGAGAGCAGTCTGAGCACAGATATTATAGTTCTTCAGGCTCTACTAGAGGCAGAAAGAGATGGTGTGACTGCCATGAATGAGGTAATCTTGATCTTGAGGCTGGAAATTATGCAATTAGCTACAGCATTATGCAAGCAACCCAAGAATTGGAGGAAGTAAGAATGTTGCATTTGAAGACGGAGGAGGTCCTGCTGTTTTGCTATCTGAAGCCCAGGCTAATCCCAGTTCTTCTTTAGATATCAGTTGAAATTGTCATTAGATTATTGTACTTGCATGTTGTGTCAAGTCACTGAATGGATTATGTTGTAAGACCCCCTATGTTGTCCATGTGTTGTAATGATCCGAATTTTTTAGGCGAGGTAATCCTCAGTACTTATATGATTGACATAAGGTGAACTATTTTTCGTGTGAGCATATTGTATTGGATGAAATAACTGTTTGACTCAAAGTGTATCCAACCTACTGAATTCGAAGATCACGACATTTCTAAATCATAATCATATATAAAGGTGGAATAAATCTTTGTCGTGGTTTTGAAGAAATAAATAACAGAACATAGAATTATCTGTGGATATTCGTAATCGAATACAAATTGGATTTGAATTTAGTTGCCAGGGCCCAAGGCAAACGTGAATGCTAATTCTCCCAAGTTTTGAACGAAGCGGCTAAACACCCACTATCATTTGTTGGCTGCCTGAAGCAAGTGTTTGCGAGATGGAAATTACTGTCTAACCCTACTGTCGATAGGGGTAGACTAGTAACTTCAATCAGACATGACACGACCGCCTCTGAGCCCATTCAGACACGGTGGGCGCCAAACGTGGGCGGCAAAACACATTTGATTCAAGCTCATCCGAAAGACATGTGTCTCTCCCTCTATTTCCCCATTCATACACGGTGGGCCGCAAAACAAACTCTCCTCGTCCGAAATCGATGTAGGCAAATATTTTAAATAGGGGCTGATGTGTAACTTCCCTCAGACGTGACACAACCGCCCTACCTGCCGGCCCCGTTCATACACCGTGGGCGCCAACCGTGGGCGGGAAGACACCCTCTCCACGCCCGAAATCGCTACCGGCAAATATTTGGGAGATGCGAGATTACCGTCCTATCCCCAACCGACGTGATGTCCGAAATTTTAAACGGGGGATAAGTTCATAACTTTCCCACATTTCAGACAAGCGCGTCCCAAAGTTTGAGAACCCCCTCCCCCTCCATTTCCCCATTCATACACCATCAGCGCCACAACAACCTCCCCACTGCGGCCAGCCTCCTCCGTCCGCCACCCCGTCCTCCACCTTGCCAGAGCCGCTACCCCTACCCCGTCGTCCACTGCATGAGATGGACGTCTCTCATCCACGGCGCCGGACCAGGATCCTTTCATCGCGTCCTGTCGCTTCATCGGCGCCGTCGTCCACCTTGTCGTTGCCGCTCCTACGACCGCCTCGTCCACGGCAACAGGATTTATCCCCCGACCCGACTGTCTGCCGTCTGCCATCTTCTTCCCCGCCGCCGACAACAATCGCACCTGCAACACCCTCAACGTACCAGCAGGGGCCTACACGGCGTCGCAAGAGAGGTGGTACTCTTCCATATGTGCTTAAGTTATTGATCTCACCAAGAAAATAGATCGTAAATTGTTTATTGTACTTTTCTTGTCCGTACCAAACCGTAGTGGCTAGTTGAAAGCAAACATTGGTTGTGAAGTAGCTTTGTCCGGTTTGCACCTTCAGATCCGCCATGGCACGGTCACTATACTCGTAAAGCTTTTCGTTTTCCCCCTTTATATCCACTACCATCATCGTAGGTGCTTCGTGTCATGCTAGCACTGCTCCTCAAGACCTCAACCCATCAAGCGAAACAACATGCCACTCATAATTCCAAAGCTTAGGTGTTGAAATACGAATCTGATATGATTCTCATATTACTAAAACAGAGAACGTTTAATTGGACACCTAATGTTCCTATATTCGTTTCGAAAAGCATGTGCGCCACCCACTGGTCCAGCTAGTTCCACTTTCCTGATTTTACTCTTGATGCTTGGGGTTTTCCCCTTTTATCTACTCTACTATGATCTGCGTAGGTGCTTTTTGTCGTACTAGCATTACTCCACCCTTCATGCTAAACAACATAACACTCAAAATTCCAAAGCTTAGTTGTTCAAATATGATTGTGATATGATACTGATATTAGTTAACAGAAACATTTAATTGGTTAGCTAAAGGTCCCACTTGAGTTTCCAAATGCATGTCGCGACATATAGAGAGACAGCAGAATTGCATTTCTTTGTCACTTGTTGACTGTACTTTCTTGTCCATACCAAATCTTAGTTGTTATTTCAAAGCAAACATCGGTTGCTAACTACCCTTTGCGCGGTTTGCAGCTTCAGATCTGCCATCCCACTGCCACGGTCAACACTATACTCATCATGCTTACGGTTTCCCCATTTTATGATGACCACGATCAGCCTACGTGGTCCGTGTCGTAATAGCACTGCTCCACCCATCAAGCTAAACAAGCTTATTAGTTGTACAAATTCAAATATGATATTATGCTGATATTAGTAAAACTGAGGGATGCTTAATTGGTCAGCTAAATGTTCCTACTTTAGTTTCAAAATGCATGTGAGCCACATATGGAGAGACTGGAAGGAATAGTATTCTCTGTGTGCTCTGGTTCATCATGGGTGGGCAGCTGACATTGTATAGAAAGACTTGTAATATCTTCAATCTTCTTGCTCTTCTGCTCTTCTTTAAGATGATCCTCTTCTCTTCTTTAATAAGTATGTTCCATGTTGGGAAGAGTAGCAGAGACATTTGCGGTCGACTGGTCAGGTCGAGTTGTTCTCCCTTAGTATATTTTGAATATGTCAGGTCAGGTCGACTTGTTCTTCTTTACTATATGTTGAAGCTATCATCTGCGAAGTATCACACTTCTGGAGCTCTCATATTTTGAGTAGTAGGCCACATTATATTAATGCACACACCAAATTACAGCATGCATAGCATCTCTCAGAAGAATTGCAGAGATTGCACAAAGGGGTTATAGGGAGGCAGTATTGGATTAGAATCACTTTTGCATTACAAAGATAATATCACTTGTTTTTTATGTTTTCATGCATGTCAGGTATTGAACATTATCAAAATGAATATGAGAATGGGCGCACGAGAGGAATATTGCGGAACAATCCACTGGCTAACAAACTTGGCATGGTGGAGGATGGCCTTTCTTATTCACCCATCAAGGTGCTTGCTCTAAATTGGCAAGGTTGTATTGGTCGCACATATTTTGCATCTGACCTCTTGCATTACTTCTACTTTGTTAAACCATCTGCTTAGTTTAAGCATCATATATGAGTATATGCCATACCATCCATTTTCTGTACCTATTCGATGTGTCGTCATACTATGTTTTCCAGTCAAATGTTGTTCTTTCGTAATAGATGTCCAAAAGGAAGAGGGTGAGTGCAGATCCTCAAGGAGTACAAACTAGGTATTTGGAAAAGGTAGCGATACCTGTTAAATCAGATAGATCAGCAGCCACAGAAAACACAGGCCCAACTGTACCACACTTTACCCCTACTCCACTGGCCAAACCCCTATTAGAACTGCTGAGAGCCCGGCGTCAGGTACTGTCTATGATATCAATTCAAAATTTGAACTCCTAAATTTCTGCAATACTGGCTCTGCATTGCCCTTGTCAGTACCTCTTGCCCTTTGTCAGCATACTTACACTCATTGCTGTTTGATTATGTAGCATCACTGTAAATGTTCGCTTCTTTATCCTCCCTTTGCTTGAAATTATAAGATCTATATTTACTCTTAGATAAATGTAGAATTAACACAATGGTTATGAAGTTTTGGATTGCTCATGTAAGTACCTGTTGTCACGTACTCCCTCTGTATCGAATTAATTGTTGATCAATTGGATGTATTTAGAACTTAATAGTGCTAGATACATCCATTTGAGCGACAAGTAATTACGGACGGTGGTGGTATTACTGTACTTGCATCACGAGATAGTTGATTGTCTAGCATTACTCTGCATCTTATCTACCCTGCCCTCCACTTTCTCCAAATTATCATATGTACATTTACTCTTACCAAAATGTTGAATAAAGCCAATGCCACTGCACAAGTTGATGTCTGCATTCCTCTTGTCAGTACCTTTTGACTTGTAACACTGTACTTAATTAATTGCTATTTGATTATGTGTCATCAGTCTGCACCTAAGCTTCATTATCCTCTGTTTCTTCCAATATTATTTGATCTATATTTACTCTTTGCAAAATGTAGAATAATGGCAACGCTTATAAAGAATTTTCTTTGGGGAATTTATTGAATTATTTTTACATCAACATGGAGAAGGCCTTTGTCCAGCCCGTGTTAACATGTAATGTAAGTTCATCCTTCTCAAGCCTTCAAACTTTGTTCTAGTATAGATTTGGATAGGCATCATTTCCTCCACTGCTCTTTACTTTGCTGTTTACATCTGATTGGATGTTTGCAACAACTACCAGTTTTAAATTGTAGTTGAAAAAACATGTTCCTTATGCAGAACAGATCCATTTATTTGCTTATATAATTGTGAAACCTGTTACGTGTCTCCTTGTTTCTCTTTCACAGTCGTATCTCTTATGCCAGGCAGAACTTTAGGGAAGATAGTGAGCCAAACCATCTTGAGGAGAGCAAGATGACCCCAAGGTCCTGTCTTGATGAAGACAGTGAGTTGAAGCTACTCACTAGTAGGTGTGAGACAACCTCTATGCAGTCGCTACCTCAATCAGTTTGACTTCTTCAGTCTCAACTTAAAGCGGAAAGGCTTGCTTTAGCTCAGCTCTGACTTGAAGTCAAAGATGCAATGAAGATGTTAGAGGACTGCCTTGCGCACTATGGTGCCATACAGCTAGGGATGGAGCATCTATCGTTGACACAACTGAGGTCTCATCAGCTTGTTCGGCTGCTTAAGGGGTCCATCGTGGCCAGGCCTAGTGCCTTCTGAAGTGCTCTCAGTTTTGTATATTCTTTTGTCGGCGCGTTTATATGCACTGGTGGCGACCTTTGATGCCAGTGTATGTAATCCGCGGTCACGTTGCGCTTTATTATCACCGGTAGCGAACTTTTTTTTTGACTAGGACCGGTAGCGAACTTTGATTCCCAGTGGATGCAATATGCCGTAATTTTTTTATTGTATAGTCTAGGTTTATTCTTTGGTCGGTATGCTGTAATTTAGGCCGGAAGGTTCAGTGGATCTCAGTGTTTTCGGTCTTCAGTCCGGCCCGTTACTCATATGGGCCAAAACGTGGGCCTATAATCATCTTAGGCCATTAGTAGGTCTAAACCTATAGTAGTTTTCCGCCTTTAACAGTCCGAGTAAAGTTTTGGCCAGCTGGGCTAGAAAATACCATGGGCTTTTAACATGCTAAAACCTAGATTGGGCTAGCGTTGAGCCAAAATATTCACATGCCAATACAGGATGAAACTGCCTAAGGCCCATGTTTGGCCCAATTAGGACGAGCAGTTAACAGGCCAAAATATATCTTGGGCCTGTTTAACCCAATAAAATTATGGGCTTTAAGCAGGCCGGTATGCACGCAGGCCATAGGCCCAAAAGTGTCACGGGCCATTATCAGATGGGCTGTAAGCAGGCCGGATTCAACGCGGGCTGTAATTAGGCCCAACTGTTACACGGGCCATTAATAGGCCGATAGGCCAGTTGGGCTGAAATTTATCCACGAAGACTGGGCCGTTAAGAGGCCTAAAGTTACTTCGGACAAGAAATAGCCCAGTTTCTGCATGGGCCGTCAAATGGCCTAAAGTTAAACCGGGCCGACAACGTCCCAGATGCACCACGGGCCGCTAACAGGCCGAAACTATTATCGGGCCGAACTGGTAAATGGGCATTTAGTAGGCTGAAATAAAAACCTGTCTTTGAATGGGCCCAAAAGAACAGTGGTCGGGTAACGGGCCTGATCCAATATGGGCCATAATTTGGCCCAAAACATGGTAGGATGTGAACGGGCCTGATTTGGTATGAGCCTCAACTTGACGCCTATGGTGGGCCTTTAGCTGGGCCGGCCTTTTTACCTAAAATGCGCCACTGTTGGGTTGTGCCACGTGTCGACATATCATAGGCGTCTTCTGTCCATTGTAGGAATGACATTTGTCCCAACGTTTAGCTGACACGTGCATTATCCGGCGAATGAGAATTTTACACGTGGAAAATCCCCATTGGCTGGGGCTGTTAACGGGTTATCGGATCCAAACCGGAACCCGATAGCTTAACGGTGACCCATTACGGTGGATGCCACGTGTTGGTCACCCTTGACGAAAGCACTTCCATGCCGCGCGATTTATCATCATGGAAGTGGACACTTGCGTGATGATAATTTTGGTAATGTCATGGAACACTTCTACAACAACACATGTATGACTATCTCGATTTTGTCATAAAATCGTCATGGATGTACATGCATGACAGAAAACGTGACCTACTGTGACAAACTCGTATCATCACGGAAGTGTATTTTTTTGTAGTGATACCAGGTGAGCTTCACGATTTCTTGTCTCGGGACGACATATACTTCTGTGGGGCAGCCATCGCAGGGGACAAACAGAAGTTGGAGCCATACAACCTTGATTTGAAAAGCATCACTGACAAATAAAAATTCCTGTAGAAGATTGTGATAAACCGACACCATCCCAATTCGACGTAGCAAATTTTTTGCTCGGAACAAATCTTTAGAAGGGTGATGAGACGCTCGCATTAAGGTCATCTGGATGGGAGAATTATCTCTTGACGTACGAGCGGATAAAATATGCTGCCCTCGATGCCCGTGTAAGTTTCGAGATAGCTGCAAGGTCCAGAGAGCTTGTTGCGAAGCCGTCTCCCACAGAAAATGAGAATAAGAAGAAGAAGAAGAAGAAGAAGAGGAAGAAGCTGCACCAGCAGTAGGGCATTATGGATGGATGAACTATTTCCTCTCTTGTAAAAAAACATCCCCTCTCTGTGTATATTGATATAGACGGACTATTTCGATGGTGTGCATGTATTTGGAACAAGTAGTAGCGTGGGTCTGCTTGACTATAAGGAACTATTTATCTGCCTAGCTTTCTCTACTACTCCTTCCAGTGATTGGTATGTAGTGCATGTCTCCATAGACATGACAGCTTGCCCATGGAAGTTCAACTACGGCGACCATCATGTTTCATCCACTGCCACTCGCGATTCCCACGACGCCGCTCCAACACACGGCACCACGTCCCCCGACGTGCGCCTCACCCCTCTCGGCCGCACCGCCACTCTGCCTTTGTGTGCATGACATGTGCGCCACCTGAAATGCGGCGAGCATCAAGTTTCTACCTAAGCCACACGCGATTCCCATGACGCCGCTTGAACCCATGACACCACACGTCCCCCGACCTGCGGCCCACCCCTCTCGGCCCCACTGCCCCTCTGCCTTCGGGAGCATTACATGTGGACCAGCCACCTATTGGGTCCACATGTTATTGACATAAAGGCAGGTGTATTAAGGCGCTGAAGCTCAGTCCCGAGGACCTTGAGAGGGAAATGTAACTCCTGCGCCAGGCCTTGTGGTGCTACCGCTGCATGAACTCGTGCCAAACTCGAGATTTGTTTCTTACTATACATGCACGCAACGATTTAATGGACATTGTAATCTCAACATGTGATGGGGAGCTCTAAATTTGAATTTGAAACTTATAAAATGAAAAAATTCAAAACAAATAAACTGGAAGAGAGGGAGTATACTGTAGGATGTGTCCCATACGAAACAAGTCCCCTGGTTTGTCAACGCGAAGATGCGGTTAGAAAGGAGCACAACGTGTTCGTACTCGTACGGCAGCAAATCAGCTGCAGACAGCATGGTCCACCTTTGACCGCCATGTGCAAGGTTCCTGAAAGCAATCGTGATGTCGTACACTATGATGAGAGTGTAATTTTGGTTGGCGGATGACCTTATTGGGGCTTCCATGATTGCTATCATCTTGAATCTCACCGTGGTTCCGTCGTACCAATTCAGGCGGTGGCCCGTTGCATGGATGATCCCAATGTTGGACAAAGGTTCTACGAGAACGGTGTCACCGTTGTAAATATTGTGCAAATTGATGCTGGTACCCTCCCGTACATATGCAAGCCAATCTCCACTCACACCGAGCCAAAGCTGTGAAACAGTGGGCAGGGGAAGAATTAGGAAATGGACACGGAAGTAGTATTTAGAATGCATTTACTACGTGATCAAACTCATCTCACCTGCTCATCGGACAAAATCTGGGTGCCCCTCAACGTCGGTGTCTCAAGGGGCGTCAACTTGCAACTACGGACATGCTGTGCTGGAGAGACCCCAAGGAAACATCCTCGTGTGTTGCACGTAACAGCAAGATGCATTTGTATGAGTAGTTTATCTTGTGAGAGAAAAGGATGAACGAGGGAAGGCCTTATTTGCAAATCTGGAGAGGGGTGTAGGTATCTTTTTGCAAAATTGCCATAGTTTTCCTCCTATTTGTCAGATATAAATCGGACGGCCTATATTGCAGGATGGCAGGCACACCATCATCACCAACTCTATTTTTTTTATAAAGAGTAGTATACTAGCAAGATGCCCGTGCGTTGCACGGAACATCAAGATGCATTTGTATGAGTAGTTTATCTTGTGTGAGAAAAGGATGAACGAGGGAAGGCCTTATTTGTAAATGTGGAGAGGGGTGTGGGTATATTTTTGCAAAATTGCCATAGTTTCCTTCCTATCCGTCAGATATAAATCAGACGGCCTATACTGCAAGATGGCAGGCACACCATCATCAACAACTCTGTTTTTTATAAGAGTAGAGTAGAGATAGAGATAGAGTCTACTACTACCAATGTGCTGGCCCATGCATTGCAATGGATCCAAAGTAGTAGAATAATACTTGTTCACGGGCTTGAAATATAAACACTCTAGTTTTGATATACATATATCAGTAAAAATAAATCATGCTTCACTCAAAATATATTCCTCGGGCTGTTTTGATGAGTTGCGGGACGGGTGTGGCTGGTTTGAAGATAACAACTTCTAAAAAATTGGAGCTGTTTTTTTTTCATTTTGTAGCGTGGCACGGCATCCGGTGCACCTAAGCGTCTGAATTTTTTTTGAGTTTGGGTCAGTAGCACACCCTGCGGCAAGATGCCCGTGTGGGCTTCTTCTATAACTAGCAAGATGCCCGTGCATTGCAGGGAACATCAAGATGCATTTTTTTTTACAAAACACCTGTTGTGATTGACCCTTGCAGGAGTAATCCCATGTGTAAAAACTAATGATATCTCGAGAATTTTATCGAAAAATGGTATATTTGGAACAAGTTTTCTCTACTACTGCTCCTTGCAGTGACCGGTATCCAATGCATGAGTCAGCAGACATGACAGCTTGTCCATGGAAGTTGAACCACGGCAACCATAACGTTTCTTGTTTCTACCACTGCCAGACGTGATTCCCATGATGCCTCACCAACCCACGCAAGATGTCCCCCGACGTGCGCCTCATCCCTCCCGGCCCCACCGCTCCTCTGCCTTTGTGTGCATGACATGCGGGCCAGCTGATCTATGGCGACCATCAACTTTCTACCACAGCCACACTCGATTGGACGCAGTTTGCCTTCTCCGCTCCTGTGCTCCGATCCATACTCCCACACCATCGAATTTTCATCCAGCGACTGTGACACATTTCGTACCGGGCATCAATCCTCAGCTAGAGTACTTCTGTACTACCGGTAGTACCCGCTGGTGTGGCCATCTACGCCTCGTAACAGCCCGACGCCCAGCTGTGGCACTGTTGCCACGGCCACGCCACCATCGGCTGGTTCATCTCGAACGAGTGACTCGCGTACCACGCCACCACCATGAGAATGACATGTGGGCCAGCCGCATTTAAGGTCCATATGTCATTTACTCATAGGCCGGTGCACGAAGCCACTAAAGCTCGGTCCCGTGGGCCCCGAGAGGGAAATGTAACTCATGCGGCAGGCTTTGTGGTGCTCCCGCAGTATGATCTCATGCCAAACCCAGAATTTGTTTCTTACTACTACCAATGTGACCCGTGCGTTGCAATGGATCCAAAGTATATCTATTTAGTGGAGTGCACTCTAAACACATTATCTATTTATTTTTCTCTAACCTTTCGTTGCCATGCAACCAAGCCACCTAAGCTTCATGGGTGCCCCCACATCATATTATTCATACTACGCTGACTGGAAAAAAGATAAATCACCCAAAAAGATCTTCCCTTTTTTTCCTATGATGCTGTGTAGTGCACGTACCTAGTTGTATAGTGGTAGTACTAGTTGTAGTACAAACTTCGTACTAGTAGGAGTAGTAGTACGAAATGCTCCTACTCTATCAACGAGCCCCATTTGACACCAAATTTCTTGGCTTCCACGCTACAACTAGATCTTCCCCTCGTTTCTGTTTTCCAACGCGGTGAGTGGGGTGCGGTTTGTCAATAGTCGGTTTGTTCAACGGTGGTCCCACATAAAGTGAAAATGCTAGGCAACACGCCTTACCTAGCTGTGTGGCGTGCCGGACGGACCGTGGAGTACTCCCGATTCCCGGGCGTGTGGGGGTGCAACGCGAATGCGGCAGACCTTTTCCTTTTACTAGCAATGTGCCCGTGCGTTGCGACGGATCCAAAGTAGTAGAATAGTAGTACTTGTTCACAAACTTGAAAGAAATCACTCTTGTATTGATAGAAATATATACCACTTAAAATATATTACTTTTCACTCAAAATATATTTCTCAGGCTGTTTGATGAGGTGAGGGAGGGATGTGGTTGCTTTCACGATAATAAGGGGTTCTCTGCAAATTGGAGCAGAGAAGTGGGCTATTGTTGCAAAAATGCCACAACTTACCTCACAGCCGTTAGATGCAGATCTAATGGTCAGAAACGATGGATGGCAGACACACCACCATCACCAACTGAGTCTTTTATAGGGGTAGGAGTAGAGAAACATGTACACCCTCCGGCCGAAAATACTTGTCATCAAAATGAATTAAAAGGGATGTATCTAGAACTAAAATATGTCTAGATACATCTCCTTTTATCCATTTTGATGACAAGTATTTTCGGATGGAGTGAGTATAAATTGTAACATTTGGTTCTGCTCCTTGGCCTGATCGATAGATAGAAATAACGATTGGAAATGCTATGGCGGGGCTATTTCCGCCAGATAAGCAGGGTACGTAGTAGCTAGGTTTGTGCATCGTCGGTTTGGTCACATGCGTTCTGACATGTTCCAGTGTTTCTAGCAAGATGCCCGTGCATTGCACGGAGTTCATGAAAAATGTAAGCACAACTTATAAATTGACGGATGGAGTACTAGTTACAGTGATGCATATAATTAAGCAAAGGGATCGCACATGTCGGTATTGACTGGAACGAGAATGCAATAGCACAATAAGAATTAAGCGCACGATGATGCGATCACGGTGGTGGTTACAGGAGGCAAGAAGAAAGATGCATCCATCAATGTACGACCTCCTCCTCCTAAACTTAGTGCACCGGGCCACCGACCGGCGACGAAGGAGCGACGGCTTTTGTGGCGAGGTCAAGGTGCTTCTCAGCAAAGGCATCCATGGCTTCCAGCTGGTTGAGGAAGGCCAACGTCGTAGCATCCTCACTGGCCTTCTAGATATCTATGTACACGATTTTCTTGTACACGTGGATGTGTAGGTCGACGAATTCTTGCAGGGCGAGTCACCAAACGGCGAGCGCGACCTCCAGGTGGACATTCTTCGTGGCGTCGGCGGGCAGTCGTAGGGCCACCAGTGCTTGAAAGAGGTTCCGGCCATGGCGGACGATTAGGGTGGCAAGCAATGAGGAGCCCGAGCACGCGGGCTAGAGGAGTACGGCGATGTCGTCCGCGAGCTTCTTGAGGACGGTGAACTTGTTGGTGGTGGCAACGATCATTTGGTCCAACTGAGAGTCATAGTTGGTGTCAACGGCGGCCATCCACCAGCCGGTCGCCAACACCATCTAGAGACGATCCTCAGCGCCATGCCGCAGGCCGGCGTCGTGGACCATCTAGCACAGCCACTGGCCGCTCGCGCGCATCACTGCCATGGTCTGGAGTGAGCACTTTTGCGCTTAGTGTAGGTGCTTAGGCAAATGCTTAGGTGCGTACGATGTGGTAGATGCATTGGAATGGAGGGGCGCCTTTATATGAGTGCAAACTGCATTGCATTCACATCGTGCTGCCTCTTTTCCCGGTCCTCCTCCCATTACTTCCCTCATGCATTCACGATGCTAATTGAAGGAGGATGCATCATTGGCCGTTCAACATTTTGGGAACCGCTACCCTCTCCCTCATCTGCATTAAAGGCGTATCGAGAACTACGTCACCCGCTGTCAAATCGAACAGTACTGCGCCGCCCGCTGCACGCCCGCCTGAACACGCCTCCATCAAATGCCTCCGTTAAACCCGCGTGCAAACCAAAAAACCTACTACGGCCACACATCCGTTCATGAGCGGGCCGGAATTAACCGCAACGCCGGCCGAGCTGCTACCGTCTGCCCTCAGTTTAAACTAGGCCAGATGCCGGCCAAGCTCCTACCGTCCGCCCTCTATTTAAACGAGGCCAGACAGACAGCGGGCAAGAATCGCAGCCTTCCGCCGCTCCCCATCTCCTCCTTCACCATTTTATCCACTCTTCCGATGGCTTCCCAGGAGTCATTCTCCGGCATACTACCCGGCTGGGTGGCCCGCCAAGCCCCCCGGATACGGGCGAGGCCGCTCGGTGCTTCACAACCTCACTTCGCCTGACGGAGCCAGTTACCGCCCCAAACCAGCGCGTGGTTTAGCAACTCGCCGCTCCAGTTCAGCTCGATGGGGAGTGGCGAGTTGCTCCATGCCGGCACGGCGGCGAGCATGCCCGTACGGGCGTCGTCGCTGCCGCATTATACCCCGCCACCAGTGTCTGCGGTGGCTGCGCCTCTCGTGTTTGTTGGCGCGCCTCCCGTTCCTACGGGCACGCCTCCCGTGCCTGCGGCAGTGCCATGCAGGCAGAGACAGAAGCCAGGTGCGTGGAGAGCGACGAGTCGGTGGCCAGCTTCTCCGTGTTCGCCGCCATCATTGAGGAGAAGTAGAACACGAGAGGCCGCTGCCACTTGAGTCCCATGAAGGCCACCGCCGAGGCGACGACTGCGCATTTAGGTGGCTTCTTTGCTGCTTCGTCTCTTCTGAGGACCTTCGTCAAGCACGCAAGAGTCTGCCGGACATGAGGAAGATAAAGGGATCCACGGGCGGCCATTTAGATTAGGTACTCCCTCTCCGGCTGGTGGAAATATTTGTTCTAAGAATGGATAAATTGGATGTATCTATAACTAAAATAAGTCTAGATACATCCATTTCTAGGACAAGTATTTTTGGACGGAGGGAGTATTAATTATACCAAGAGAGCCGGATTAGCACCGCTTAGTTCATGTAAATGTAATGAAATCCATCATGTTTATATGAAGATCCGGCTTTTTATACTAAATCCTTCATGCTTATATGAAATCAGTCCGTGTTTGCATGAATTTCATCTGGTTGGTTAGAGTTGTGAAAATGTATGCCGCTGGCGTTTGATGTCGTCCTCCCGGAAGGAAGCGAGAGGAAATTTTCCGGCTGCTGTTGGAGATGCTCTTATGCTGGAAATAATAGAGTCAAATTCAATCCATTTGAGTTAATTGTGTGTATGATTCTCCCTCTATAAGAAGTTAATTGCATGTACAGTGTACACTTGACTTGCAGGGTGGCTACAGCTTCGTACAGAAAGTTAAAAAGAAACAAGTCCATCCATAGTCTTGTATTCTAAGTACTCTGTGGGTTCCACTGTCAGTACAGTATCGAAAGAAATATATATCAAGTAATATATAATATAAAAATCTAAAGTAAAAGACAGAATACGAACTCAGGTCATCGCGTTGCGAGCATCCGGCGCTAACCAGTCCAGCACATTTTCGTTGTGGACCATGCTGGAGATATATCTCCATGTCTACTCTTATACTCCCTCTGTTCCTAAATATTTGTCATTTTTAGATTTCAAGTGGACTACCACATACGGATGTGTATGTAAACATATTTTAGAGTGTAGATTCACTCATTTTGCTCCGTATGTAGTCACTTGTTGGAATCTCTAAAAAGACAAATATTTTGGAACGGAGGGAGTAGAAAACAGAGTTGGTGATGATGGTGTCCGTGCCATCTTGCAATATAGGCCATCGGATTTATATCTAACGGATAGGAAGGAAACTATGGCAATTTTGCAAAAAGATACCCACATCCCTCTCCATGTTTGCAAATAAGGCCTTCCCTCGTTCATCCTTTTCTCTCACAAGATAAACTACTCATACAAATGCATCTTCATGTTCTGTGCAACGCACAGGCATCTAGCTAGTTTCTTTTAAAATAGTTACTGCGATAATTGGGTTGAAGTGATATATTCTATTTCTGCCCCGAATGATTTTAGATTCACTAGTAGTAACAAAGAAAAGGTTGCCTTGTTAATTAACAGAAAACAGGCTGAACAATATCACATGAGGCCGGTAAAAACAAGGCACACTAGGTTCAGCGTCATCGTCACTACAGCTGTGCGCGCGCGAGAACTCTACATACACTACAGCAGGATGCTGCTAACGCGACACTATGATCAGAGACCCTTCCAGAAACTGTGTGCGATGCCATAATCGCAAACGGTGCTATATGAAAACTGTCAGAAATGTGTAAAATGTTTGTGATGACGGATGCATCAAACACGGTTCAGGTTTTAGTTGCATGTGCGATGAAGGGCATACGGTTCAGTTCAATGAACTGTTTGCGATGAGGAGGAACAAAAGAAACGGGCAGCCAGATGGAGGCGTGTGCGATACACACAGCATACGGTTCACTCGGGTTAAGTGTTTGTGATTAGGCAACACAAAAGAAACGGTCAGCCAGATCAAAGGTGTGTGCGATATACGGCATGCGGTTCACTCGGATGAACTGTTTGTGATTAAGCAACACAAAAGAAATGGTCAGCCAGATCAAAGTGTGTGTGATTGAGGGCATACGCTTCAGAAGGATTAACTGTTTGTGATTAGGCAACAGAACAGAAACGGGTAAGCCAGATCAAAGTGTCTGCGATTCATGGCATACACTTCACATGGATGAACTGTTTGCGATTAGCCAGAACAAACTGAAACAGTTAGATAGATCAACGTGTGTGCGCTAGACGGGCACACCCATTCTAATTAAAAGACGTGTGCTGACATTGCCTACTGCGGTGCACCCTATGGTGCAAACGCCACGTACGCGGCCGA
Source organism: Triticum aestivum (assembly GCF_018294505.1). NCBI lineage: Eukaryota > Viridiplantae > Streptophyta > Magnoliopsida > Poales > Poaceae > Triticum > Triticum aestivum. The sequence goes on along the minus strand of NC_057814.1, from coordinate 376,890,477 downwards.
GAAGGCGTACGTGCCCACATTACGCCTTCCGGGAATAGTGCCGCACTTATAATCGTGAGTAAATTTTGAGCATGCGTCCCGTCACATTCCAAATTGCAAACGTGTTCACACTGATCAAAACCTAAACGGTTTCCCACTTAGGAGCGTATTACTATGCGGTTATAAATACTACTACTCCTAGATGATTGCACATTCCTCCTCAACTCCTCATCCACAAAAAGTCAAAAACAAACAAGCCGTTCATCTTTGTTCCCTTGCGTCCGCCATGGCCAGCGTGAGTTCTGGGTCGAGAGATTGCCACCAGGGAGAGGCGAGCCTGGAAGCGGGAGCACGAGAGATGTCCAGCCTCGCCGCGATAGTAGCCAACATCTCCCGCCACACGGCCGTAGCAGCAGAGAGGTCCCACCACGCCGCCGAAGCAGCACGGAGGACCCGCCGCGCCATCGATGCAGCAGACTGGTTCGGCCACGCTGCGGAAGCAGAAGAGATGTCCCACGGTGCCGCGAATGCAGCAGAGATGTCCTCCCTTGCCACAGCGGCCTAGGAAAATGCCTCGCGGGCAGGCGAGGACTCTTACAGGCTCATACGTGCCCTCGTCCATAGGCAGATGGATCAGATCTCCAGGTGGGCGAGGTTGCAGGATGACCTGCAAGCCTCGTTTGAACAGTCTACTGACGTCATCCAGCAACTAAATAAGAGCAATGCGAAGCTCCGGGCCGAGCGCGAACTGCTGAGGGTGAAGATCGTTGGATGTGCGGAGCAGTAGGAGCAGACCACTGCCTTGTTGAAGAGGACCGGCGTCATCGTCGAGAAACTTATGGACAAGAATAACAAGCTGCGCATCGAGCGCAGAAGACTGGTGGAGGAATCCGTGGATGCTCTCAAGCAGAATCTTGAGGACAAGAAAGAGCTCGTCACCGCTCGCCACGGAGACTAGTTCCCGTGGCCTGCAGCAACGCATCAAGAAAGTAGAGATCAGCAAGCCAGATCGTTGTCTTCCTTCTTCTTTTGCCCTTGTGTATTTCGGGCGTTGCCGCATGTGGCTTTTTTTAATTATGTTTCTAAATATGTAAGACAATTATTATCCACTGTCATCGTCCTTATATTCATCATGCTTGCTATAAGTCGCAGTCGATGCTATATAGGTCCGTCGGATCTTACATCAAGATCTGTGCAAAACTTTCTTTTCAGATTTTCATTTTTCTCCCTTAAATCTCGGTCCAGTGAGACATATAGCCATGCCGTAGAACAGGTGCTCGGGCGCCATTAATGGAGACGTTGGGAGGGAGGTGCGCGGCGGGTAGCGGTCAAAGGGCTCTCCTCCCGATGAGCACGCGCAGGGGTCTGATCGCACGCCTCCCATACTCAAATAGCTACCCCACACGGCACCTCCTAGCCAATAAAAAAGGGACGTGTGGCCGCACCTAATTGGTAAGTAGAACGCCCATGGTTTCAATAATACTTGTGTTTCCGATTTGTAACGTGACAGCACTTGTTCCAAAATTACTTTGTTGATTGTTAATGTGTGGGCCTTCGCAAATCAGAAAGAAAAATTACCACAGCATGTTGGTGCCATGTCATGAGACCATGCCAAGTTTCATGATTGTCAGGCGTGTTTTAGAATTACAGGAATTAAAAAACCAAGTTTCTCAATCTTTCCGGCCGAGCCACGACGCCCAGATGTTTGAATTTCACTCCCATCTCTTGCATGGGACCTAGAAATTCACCCAAGGACACACATGTGATTTTTCAAACAACTTTGGTGCACTGGAGCATGTGCTTCTAGTTCAAATTTGAATTATGCACATTAAATTCCCAGAAACTCAATTAATGTATAAAAAAGGCCAAACGAACCCGGAATAATTCCAAAATTTAGCACGGTACTTCTATTTGGTCAAATCTGGCTATGTAAAAATATAAGGCGGGAGAAGGCAGTGTGCGTATGTCGTTTTGCACACAGAGGTGACACGTTCCCTCTCGGAACCACGAGAGTTCTTGAGGGAAGCTCCGGTTTGCAAGAAGCTTACACCAAAGCTTGTCCCAATTCGGCCAAAAATATTACCGCGGCATGTCGGTGTCATGTCATGACACCATGCCAACTTTCATGATTTTCAGGCGTGTTTTGGAATTACAGGAATTAAAAAACCAAGTTTCTCAATCTTTCCGGCCAAGCCACGACGCCCAGATGTTTGAATTTCACTCCCATCTCTTGCATGGGACCTAGAAATTCACCCAAGGACACACATGTGATTTTTCAAACAACTTTCGTGCACTGGAGCATGTGCTTGTAGTTCAAATTTGAATTATGCACATTAAATGCCCAGACACTCAATTAACGTACAAAAAGGCGAAACGAGCCCGGAATAATTCCAAGATTTAGCACAGTACTTCTATTTGGTCTAATCTGGCTGTGTAAAAAAATAATGCCGGAGAAGGCAGTGTACGTATGTCGTTTCACACACGGAGGTGACACGTTCCCTCTCGGAACCGCGAGCCTTCTTGAGGGAAGCTCCGGTTTGCAAGAAGCTTACACCAAAGCTTGTCCCAATTCGCCCGAAAATATTACCGCAGCATGTCGATGCCATGTCATGAGACCATGCCAAGTTTCATGATTTCCAGGCGTGTTTTGGAATTACAGGAATTAAAAAACTAAGTTTCTCAATCTTTCCGGCTGAGCCACGACGCCAAGATGTTTGAATTTCACTCCCATCTCTTGCATGGGACCTAGAAATTCACCCAAGGACACACATGTGATTTTTCAAACAACTTTGGTGCACTGGAGCATGTGTTTGTAGTTCAAATTTGAATTATGCACATTAAATGCCCAGAAACTCAATTAATGTATAAAAAAGGCGAAACGAGCCCGGAATAATTCCAAAATTTAGCACGGTACTTCTATTTGGTCTAATCTTGCTGTGTAAAAAAATAAGGCGGGAGAAGGCAGTGTAAGTATATCATTTCGCACACGGAGGTGACACGTTCCCTCTCGGAACCACGAGCCTTCTTGAGGGAAGCTTCGGTTTGCAAGAAGCTTACACCAAAGCTTGTGCCAATTCGGCCAAATATATTACCGCAGCATGTTGGTGCCATGTCATGACACCATGCCAAGTTTCATGATTTCCAGGCGTGTTTTGGAATTACATGAATTAAAAAACCAAGTTTCTTAATCTTTCCGGCCGAGGCACGACGCCCAGATGTTCGAATTTCACTCCCATCTCTTGCATGGGACCTAGAAATTCACCCAAGGACACATATGTGATTTTTCAAAAAACTTTGGCGCACTGGAGCATGTGCTTGTAGTTCAAATTTGAATTATGCACATTAAATGCCCAGAAACTCAATTAATGTATAAAAAAGGCCAAATGAACCCGGAATAATTCCAAAATTTAGCACGGTACTTCTATTTGGTCTAATCTAGTTGTGTAAAAAAATAAGGCAGGAGAAGGCAGTGTACGTATGTCGTTTCGCACATGGAGGTGACACGTTCCCTCTCGGAACCACGAGCCTTCTTGAGGGAAGCTCCGGTGTGCAAGAAGCTTACACCAAAGCTTGTCCCAATTCGGCCGAAAATATTACCGTAGCATGTTCGTGCCATGTCATGACACCATGCCAAGTTTCATGATTTTCAGGCGTGTTTTGGAATTATAGGAATTAAAAAACCAAGTTTCTTAATCTTTCCGGCCGAGCCACGACGCCCAGATGTTTGAATTTCACTCCAATCTCTTGCATGGGACCTAGAAATTTACCCAAGAACACACATGTGATTTTTCAAACAACTTTGGTGCACTGGAGCCTGTGCTTGTATTTCAAATTTGAATTATGCACATTAAATGCCCAGAAACACAATTAATGTATAAAAAGGCGAAACGAGCCTGGAATAATTCCAAAATTTAGCACGGTACTTCTATTTGGTCTAATCTGGCTGTGTAAAAAAAATAAGGCGGGAGAAGGCAGTGTACGTCTGTCGTTTCGCACACGGAGGTGACACGTTCCCTCTCAGAACCACGAGCCTTCTTGAGGGAAGCTCCGGTTTGCAAGAAGCTTACACCAAAGCTTGTCCCAATTCGGCCAAAAATATTACCGCAGCATGTTCGTGCCATGTCATGACACCATGCCAAGTTTCATGATTTTCAGGCATGTTTTGGAATTACAGGAATTAAAAAACCAAGTTTCTCAATCTTTCCGGCCGAGCCACGACGCCCAGATGTTTGAATTTCACTCCCATCTCTTGCATGGGACCTAGAAATTCACCCAAGGACACACATGTGATTTTTCAAACAACTTTGGTGCACTGGAGCATGTGCTTGTAGTTCAAATTTGAATTATGCACATTAAATGCCCAAAAACTCAATTAATGTATAAAAAAGGCCAAACGAACCCGGAATAATTCCAAAATTTAGCACGGTACTTCTATTTGGTCTAATCTAGCTATGTAAAAAAATAAGGCAGGAGAAGGCAGTGTACGTATGTCGTTTTCGCACACGGAGGTGACACGTTCCCTCTCGGAACCACGAGCCTTCTTGAGGGAAGCTCCGGTGTGCAAGAAGCTGACACCAAAGCTTGTCCCAATTCGGCCAAAAATATTACCGCAGCATGTTCGTGCCATGTCATGACACCATGCCAAGTTTCATGATTTTCAGGCGTGTTTTGGAACTACAGGAATTAAAAAACCAAGTTTCTCAATCTTTCCGGCCGAGCCATGACGCCCAGATGTTAGAATTTCACTCCAATCTCTTGCATGGGACCTATAAATTTACCCAAGAACACACATGTGATTTTTCAAACAACTTTGGTGCACTGGAGCCTTTGCTTGTAGTTCAAATTTGAATTATGCACATTAAATGCCCAGAAACTCAATTAATGTATAAGAAGGCGAAACTAGCCCGAAATAATTCCAAAATTTAGAACGGTACTTCTATTTGGTCTAATCTGGATGTGCAAAAAAATTAAGGAGGGAGAAGGCAGTGTACGTATGTCGTTTCGCACACGGAGGTGACACGTTCCCACTCGGAACCACGAGCCTTCTTGAGGGAAGCTCCGGTTTGCAAGAAGCTTACACCAAAGCTTGTCCCAATTCGGCCAAAAAAAATACCGCATCATGTTCATGCCATGTCATGAGACCATGCCAAGTTTCATGATTTTCAGGCGTGTTTTGGAATTACAGGAATTAAAAAACCAAGTTTCTCAATCTTTCTGGCCGAGCCAAGACGCCTAGATGTTTGAATTTCACTCCCATCTCTTGCATGGGACCGAGAAGTTCACCCAAGGACACACATGTGATTTTTCAAACAACTATGGTGCACTGGAGCACGTGATTGTATTTCAAATTTGAATTATGCACATTAAATGCCCAGAAACTCAATTAATTTATATAAAAGGCCAAACGAACACGGAATAATTCCAAAATTTAGCACGATGCTTCTATTTGGTCTAATCTGCCTGTGTAAAAAAATTAAGGCGGGAGAAGGCAGTGTACGTATATCGTTTCGCACACGAAGGTGACACGTTCCCTCTGGGAACGAGGAGCCTTCTTGAGGGAAGCTCCGGTTTGCAAGAAGCTTACACCAAAGCTTGTCCCAATTCGGCCAAAAAATTTGCTGCAGCATGTTGGTGCCATGTCATGACACCATGCCAAGTTTCATGATTTTCAGCCTTGTTTTGGATTTACAGGAATTAAAAAACCAAGTTTCTCAATCATTCCGGCTGAGCTACGACACCCAGATGTTTGAATTTTATTCCCAATTCTTGATGGGATCTATAAATTCACCCAAAGACACACATATGATTTTTCAGCAAACTTTGGTGCATATGCACATTAAATGCCCGAAAACTCAAGTAATGCATAAAAATGCCAAACGAACACGAAATAATTCCAAATTTAAACACGACACTCATGTACTAGTTGCATGTTCACTATACATAAATGTTCTAGCAATTCAAACACCATCCTTTCCCACCGTAACAACATTTTGTCTTTCAAAACATAATGAAAAAATCAGGTATACCACAAACAGTTTACTAGAAAGAATCGTGTGGGATGAGATATAAAATATCTTGGCGCACCGTCTTGTCTGGCTTCCGCAGGAAGCTTCGTCGTCTACAGTCCATCGGCCCCGCTTGAACCACACTTGCGTGCAGTTTCTCGCGGCACCGAGCGAAATTTTTTGCCACCGCGGAAATATCTATCTCCCCGCCCCCTCCCTCCTACCAAAAGCCACATTTCCACTGTTCCTCCTTGCTTTCCAAGTTCAAACCTTCACTGTTGCTTACTGGCAGCTCAGCCTCCTCGCCGGCGACCCTTCTTCTTGCTGCGCAGCCTCCTCACCGGCTACCCTCTTTCTTACAGCGCCGCCTCCTCACCGGCGACCCTTCTTCTTGCAGCGCCACCTCCTCGCCGGCGACCCTTCTTCTTGCTGCGGGGCCTCCTTGCCGCCGACCCTTCTTCTTGCTGCGCTGCCTCGTCGATATGGTTAGGTAATCCACACCCCACCCACACCATCCTCCTCCTTTCCCGTCCCACAATCACCGACTGACGAAGCGACATCTTCCACCGAAATCACTGCCCCCCTCCTTCAATTAAGCGCCGCCCACAGCAACTTTACATGTAGTATAACGTGCAGCTGAGTAGCATGTGGCCCCACGCGCGAACGAGGTCGCTATGGCTGACATGCGTGTCGACCGCCAGATCTTGGAGGAGCACCTCGTCTTCGAGGCCACCGTCGACACCGCCACGCGGTTGTCTACTTTAAAATACAGTTCGTGATGTTTTCTCGAGGCCACCGCCAGTGCCTTCTAGTGATTTGTCCTCTGTAATGTTAATATGCAATATGATGTTCAGTTAACAGTTTGGTCCTCTGAAATGTAATGTTCAGTTAACACTTTGGTCCAACAATTGCGACATTTCGTAGTACTGTTCTCAAGCATTCTTTGTTTTGTTAACTGTCTTATTTTCTAGTACATGTTTCTATTCTGCAATGTCGTGCTCAGTTAACTATTTTGGTTCAGTTATGCAATTTGATTTTCATTAGCTGTGGGTACAATTTTGTATTGTTATGCATGTGACACCAATCGAATTTGGCTGTACTCAATACATATTCTACTGATAGTATGGCAACTCTCAGTTAACCTGATCAAGATCTTCCTTATGTGTGTTGCAGGGAAACAATGGGAGACACTACGGTTTACCATCGAGGTTTGTTCAAGCAGGGTCCTTTGGCTAATAGCACATTATTGTGCAGTTGCAGGAATCATTATAATATTTAGGTTTCCTACAATTTGGTCTTGCACATGTAGGTCCTGCTGTCAGAGGCTTAGACTCACTGTTCGTCCCATTTTGCATATGGGGAAATGAGATGTCCATGAATATCAGTCAAGTCAAGAAACTCAGAAAGATTGTTAGGATGAAGAAACTTGCGACGAATAACAGCAAGATCTTTGTTTGCACAATGAAGAAGACATCAGTCAACTATAGGATTACCAAGTCTTTTACCTTATTTTTACCCCTTGCGCCATTTCAAAATTTACAAACAGCGATTTATGCATAGCTTTGTTTTCAGTACTTTTCAAAGCAGTTCACCGATGATTACCTCTCAAACCACCTGCATTGTCAAGAGGCGAGGAAGGTGTTCATTCAACACCCACGGTACAATATTGAAGTCTTGCTGAAGATGACGAAGGTTGGGCGGGCAATTATCCATAGCCACTGGCCTAAAGTTGCAAGGACATTCAACATCACTGAAGGCTCAATATTTGCCTTCCGCTTCTACAGTTTCCCAGATGAGATTCATCTGTCTATTTACCGTGTATGACGCTACTTTCCAAACGTTTTTGATGTTGCATGTGAAACTTGGTGCTGTTGTGTAATGGCATAACTGAGTGCTGAAGCTATCTGATGTAATTCGATTATGAAATCCTGGTTGCTTTTATATGGATATGAAATATTTGGCGTGTTTTATAAGAAATATCAGTTTGATTAGTACATGGATTATCAATAATAGGCTAATTACCCTTCTTATTGGGGTTTTCTATTGCAAACGGTTACTCAGACAGCACCATGGGCGATGAATTCAAACAACCCACACGGTTTCTAGAAAGTAGGCGTGTTCGATCAACTAACAATCACACACGGCTTCCGGTAGCGAACTGTTTGCGTTAGGCCACCTTGCACACACGTTTCCACACAAAGAACTGTGTGGGATGTACATACCTACGGAAATGATTTTCTGGGATTCACCGTGTGGGATGTACATACCTACGGAAATGATTTCTCAGATTCACCGTGTGGGATCAACATACCTACAGAAATGATTTCTGGGATTCACCGTGTGGGATGTACATACCTACGGAAAGGATTTCTGGGATTCACCGTGTGGGATGTACATACCTACGGAAATGATTTCTGGGATTCACCGTGTGGGAAGTACATACCTACGGAAATGATTGGGTTTCCTTGCCTCGCCCGATCGCACACGGCCCCAGCCTGGGTCCCAGGAGGGCCTATCCCCGACGATTTCTGGGTCGTGTGGGAAGGACCCCCCTATCGCCCACACTCACTTGGTGATGGTTCCAAATGTCGTCGCGGAAAGGGGTTTTAAACCGTTTGTTTAGGACGTCGTTGTACCAGTGATATCGAGGGGGCTACGGAGAGAAAGACATATCGAGTGTGCTTCAGCGAGGCACAGAGACACAATGTTTGAGAGAGAAACCAATTGACGGATTAAGATCAGATCGAGTTGTCACCCTTCTGCTATCATTGTTGGGGTGGGGGAGGGTGGGGAGGGGGGAGGGAGAGAAAGACGTATCGAGAGTGTGCGCGGTAGGCACAGAGGCACAACTAGCGAGTGTTTGAGAGAGAAGCAGTAGATAGATTACTATCAAGATCGAGGTGCCACCCTACTCCTTCGGTATTGGGTAGTGTGTGTGTGTGTGTGTGTTTGAGAGAGAAGCCAGTAGATAGATTAGTACCAAGATCAAGGTGTCACCCTACTCCTTCGGTGTCGGGAAGTGTGTGTGTGGGTGTGGGGTGGGGGCAGTGACACCTAGATATCTCTACTCTTATAAAAAAACAGAGTTGGTGGTGATGGTATGCCTGCCATCCTGCAATATAGGTCGTCTGATTTATATCTGACGGATTGAAGGAAACTATGGCAATTTTGCAAAAAGATACCCACACCCTCTCCACATTTGCAAATAAGGCCTTCCCTCGTTCATCCTTTTCTCCCACAAGATAAACTACTCATATTAATGCATCTTGATGTTCTGTGCAACGCATGGGCATCTTGCTAGTAGGGAGGAGTTTGTGTGACACATGCTATATTAAGGGATAGGTAGATAGCATGTGTGCGAGGCATACTTAAAGAATCACGGAGATAAACAAACGGTGTGCATGCAAGTGCTGGAAAAATGAAGCGAGAAACAATGTCTACACGCGCGCACGTGCGCGCGCGTGTGTGTGTGTGTGAGAGAGAGAGAAATCTCAAAACAAAAGGTGCTCTGCTGGAATCTCATTGTATGTATTCATATGGTTCCGGAACTCAATTTAACCTAGGCATATGTGTGAGAGACATAATTATACTTTGAGACATTAGTGGCAGTGGGTGGGCGGAATTAAAGGGGTGGGCGTGTTCGACACAGAGAGCGTGTGTGCTTGTGTGTGAGAAACTTGTAGGACGGGGTAGAAAGACGAATTCTAACCTTGACGGAGGGAGAGAAATACATGAAGTGCGCGTGTGTGATTCCGATGCCCACGGGGAAATGAGATATGTATGAATGTGAGAGAGATTGCACAATTCATTCAGGTATCATTATCTAGCAATCGTGGACGTGCATCGCTTGAACATAAATCAATATCTACTTCGTATCGTGGCCAAAGGTACAATAACGATTCAATGTTATAAATATTGGACACTCACATATCACATTTTTTCTTTCTAAATAAACCTTTTCAATTGTGCATGCCAAAGTTACAGTGATGTTTCTTCAAACAACCAATGTAGCTATCATGTACATGCACCATTGTTAGTCTTGCATTCAAATTCATTAATCTTGGATGATTTAAGGTTCTATTATGAAGTAATATATGTAATATTCATATATGAATTCAACAGGTACGAAATTTATGAAATGGAGGCTATGTAATCATATGAGGTAACACTTTTTTAGTAGCGGACTACAATATCCATTTCTTTTGTGGGACTACAATATCCATTTCTTCTTGTGCGCCTCCACAATAACACGTCAATGCATTATGTTTAAAGTAAATAACCAATGGCACTAAATTATCTATTTACACGAGAAATACATGGGCTGAGCATTTGATCCTTTTTGTGAACGCGCCTCTACACCCGTAAGATTGATCGCACCCGTGTGAACGTCCAAGTTATCGGTGCATCATCCCGAGTTATTGTCTTTTTTCTGTGGTGGACTTCACACCAGTTATTAACTGCTGACGCGTGCCCCATGTACACAGTCTCGCATGACCTTCCCACTAGCACGGTCCAAAATTAGTTGAAACTGGATATGGACGATCCCGCGGGCGGAAAAATCTCCTGCCTCCTTCTAAAATTTCCACCACCTAGTATTTAGCACGCGAAATTCCCCTTTTGTCCTTGGTGCATGCAGAACAACAGTTACAATACCGCCCTCATCTACATAATAGGTCGGGGCTGCTTTGGTAACTTTTGGTTCTCCCCACCACACGGCACCCCATTTCCTCTTTCCCTCCCGCAAAAATGACTAACTCCACAGCACCAGAGCATCTTACATCACGCCATTCGTACTTCATTGGCCTTTCTACCCCTCCCCTCTCAAAACCCAAGACTGCTCATCCACCGGCGTACCAGAGCCCATTCACTGCCAGGGCGTCCACCTCGCCGGATCTGCTTCTGCGACCGCATCTACCCCTCCCACCTCCCCTAGAAACAAGTAGACTGCTCATCGACCACCGTACCACAGCCCATTCAGTGCCGGCCTTGTCCACGGCGCCGGATCTGCTTTGCCGGTACTCTCGTCAACCGCAGCGCATCACAGCGGCTCCCTCCTACTCCCCGCCGGAGACGCTTGGTCCACACCCCCCGGAGCCGCCGCAGCGACGCCCCCGTCGACGGCCTCTGATCCTCTTCGCCGACACCTTCCTCAACCCTACTAGAGCCGCTTCGCCGACACCATCGTCAACCCTACCGGAGTCACTTCGCATGTACCATTCTCGACCCTACCAGGGCTGCTTTGCCAACTCACAAGTCCACAGCCTCAGATCTGTCGGATTCGGGGTTCCACAGACCCTTGAGAGGTTCGAACTCTGGGGTGCGTGTGAAGAACTCTCTCTTCCCTATCCGCCTGCTCGATGATCCCCCGGCCTAGCTCGGCGAACCTAAGGGACAAAGGACACAACAGTTTATCCTGGTTCAGGCCACCTTGTGGTGTAATACCCTACTCCAGCTTTGTGGTGGATTGCCTCGAGGGGCTGAGGATGAACTAGTACAGTGGATGAACAACCTCAGGAGGAGAGGTGTTCTTGAGCTTGATGAGCTGGTGATGTGGTTCGGGTGGAAGTCTATCCCCTCTATGGTGGTGGCTAAGTCCTATTTATAGTGGCCTTGGTCCTCTTCCCAAATGTAGGCGGGAAGGGATCCCACAACGGACAAATTTGAAGGGGAACAACTAGTACAAGCTATCCTGATAAAAGTAGTCTTCGCCTGCAAAGGCTCTTGTGGTGACACTGCTGTGGGCTCCGCGATGGCCTCCGTCCTGCCGTCCTGGCGGTCTTGGTCTCATTGCACCGATATGGAAACCTTTGCTTGATTCCTCGAGACTCCGCGCCTGCGCTTGCCTCCTTAACACCAAAGAGGAAACTGGTACACTGCGCCCGCTGGCGCCCGCCTGGCCTTGGTCGTCATGGCTCACATCATATGAACCTCGCGAGGTCTACCTAGCATTGATATCTCCGCTCCTCAGGAGCCAGCCTAGTGAGGCCGCTCCCCAGGGAGGTCTTGGTGTCGTCCGCCTCACGAGGCTTGGCCCCTCGCGAGGGTCTTGAGTTGTTGCTGCTGAAGCTGGGCCGTACCGGGCCGCTGTTGGAGCCATGTCGTGGGCCTCAAGCAGGCAAGTCTGGGTACCCCCATTCCTAGGACACCGACAGTAGCCCTCGGGCCCAAGGCGCGCTCGAACTTGGCTTCGAGGCGAAGCCAAAGGGCAAGGGCGGAGCGCCACGGGCCCTAACCGCCTGCGGCCTCAGTCGACGCATGGCGATTGATGGGATGTGGGTGCCTCCACTTCCCCACGCTGCCTCGGCAACTGTTCGACTTGACGAGACTCTGTTGCATCCAGAGAAAAACCATTATTATGGGCGATCGTGGAGGCCGGCGGTTGGCCTCCTCTTGGCTATAAATGAGGAGAGGGGCGAAGCCCCCTTTGCCTCATCCCCTTCTTCTCGTCTCCCGCTCTTCTTCTTCCACTCTGCCTCGCCGTCTTGCCGTAGTGCCCATGGCGCCGAAGAAGAAGTTCTCTGTCGTGGAGAAGGGGAAGCCTCCCCAGGAGGGGCCTGGCTCGCCAACGCCCTAGAGAGTGCGGGGCCGCCCCCGCAAGCACGACGCGACCCCTGCTGTGGCTCCTCGGGGGCGCGAGCGTACTCCTTCGGGCACCGGCGTCGTCCTTGGTGGCCGTAGCGGTGATTCCTCTTGCAGCGGGAGCCACCCGGGGTGGGACAGCCCTTGCGCCGAGGGGAGGCGCGCCGTCGCCCGGCCTCCCCGGCCGCGCTTCCATTCGGTGGAGGTGCTCCTGGAGTTCGTCGTGTGGTCGGAGAGGCCGGCCGACACCTAGCTCCAGCTCCCGCACTTCTTTGCGGCCGAGCTGCCGGCCATGGGTCTCGATGGCCTCTGGCTGCGGGCCGATGGTTACTGCAGCAAGGCCTTGTGGGCCGCGGTGGAGGTCTCCGTCGCGGGCAACGTGGCTCTGGCTCGCGGCTGGCAGACGTTCCCCCCGCGCGTGCGGCCTGAGCAGGAGGTGCACCCTCCACTTCAAGTATGACGGTGTCGCGACCCTCTATGTGAGGGTGTTCGGGGAAGATCGCCGTCGCGCAGGGTGCTGTCCCGAAGAGAGCGAAGGCAACGATGAGCTTGGCCTGGACGACGGTCGTGATGACGCTGATGGCGAGCTTGCTCTTGGCAATGGCCGCGGCTCGTCCAGCGGCGACGGCTCCTCCTCCAGCAAGAGCACCAGCAGCGGCGGCTACGACCAGCCGCCACGTCGGTCGGCCCGCTTCGAGGATGGTGGCGGGTCGTCCCATTGCCACGCTCCGGTGAAGCGCAAAGAAGGCTCGGGCTGAGTTCGGGAGGCCCTTGGAGCCAGGTCTCGTGGTCTGCTGCGATCGCGCGGGCCGCTTTTGTTTGACCTTTGCTTTCTTCCTGCATTTGAAAAAAGTAGGGGGCCCTGCAGGGGCATGTAATGAACCATGGTATTTATCCTACTATGCTATGTTTATTGTTCTGATGTTGTGCTGCAGTGTTCATGCATGCTCCAAATGGGTATGGTAGGATAACTTAGCTTGATGCACCCATGGTAGTTTCGCTCCTTGCGAGAGCACACGCCCATTACCTGGTGAGGCCCTCCTTGCTAGCGGCTCAAGGGTCATTGACCTCACGAGGCGTCATGAAGCTGCGGGGTTGTTAGAAAAAACTTGGTCAGGTGTCCTATTATTCCTTGCGCGAGCCCTCAGGCATGAGCCAGTCGTGGCTTGGTGCACCACGTCACAGTGCCCGGGGGGCAAGGACTTCAAGAGGGTGCGTAGATCACGAGTTTCCTCGAGGGCGTCTCGCGAGGATAGAACAAGCCGAAGCTCGGAAGGATCAGGGCTACAACGAAGTGTGTATGCGGTGCAGGGCGAGCCCATCGCACGCACACACCCGCCCAGCCCCCTCGCGCGAGACGCGCGAGAAAGAGCGACGGGCAACTGCCGCTCCTCCTGAACCAGGATCAAAGCGCAAAAGAGAAAATGAAGGGGAAAGTCAGCTTGGCAACAGAAAACACGCGAACTCCAAATTTCATTAAAAAGGTTGCAAATCAACTACAGAAAGCAAACGAACAGCCGCGTCCGGCACCTAGTCTAGTCTTCTCACCAGCACGGAGCTAAGTGCTGCCACTAGGACATGGGAGGGACCCGCCGAGGCTGGAGGGCTGCATTCTGGAGACTCCGGGGCATGTACATCGCCACTCATTATTACGTGAGAGTGTCATGAGCGGAGACCTTCACAGTACTGGGCTTTGCTTCATGGGTAGAACTTCTGGAGGTGCTGGATGATCCAGGCGTTCTAGATAGGGATCCCGTCCTGCGTCTCCAAGCGCGCGGCACCAGGCCTGGAGACACGGGCGACCCTAAACGGGCCCTCCCACATGGGTGAAAGCTTATGCAGCCCTTCCCTGGAGAGCACCCGCCGTAGGACGAGATCGCCCACCTCGAGCGTCCTGGAGCGGACGCTGCGACAGTGATACCGCCGCAGCGCCTGCTGGTACCTTGCCGCTCGGAGCGAGGCTTGATGGCGGCGTTCCTCTCCCAGCATGAGGTCCATCCCCCGCCTGGCGTCCTGGCGTGCCTCATCAAACGCCAAGACCTGCGCAGAGCGATGCCTGACCTCATGTGGGAGAACCGCTTCAGCTCCGTAGACGAGGAAGAATGGAGTTTCGCCGGTCGGCTTGGTTGTGGTGGTGCGGATGGACCACAGCACAGACTGGAGCTCCCCCAGCCAGCCCCTGCCGTAAGCTTCGAGCTTCTTCTTGAAAGTCCTTGCTTTGAGGCCCCTCAGGACCTCTTCATTTGCGCGCTCGGCTTGGCCGTTGCTCCTGGGGTGTGCCACTGAGGCGTAGCATATCTGCGTTCCAAGATTAGCACAATATGTTTTGAAGAGATTGCTAGTGACCTGTGAGCCATTGTCTATGATGATGCGATAAGGGACTCCGAACCGGCTCACGGGGCCCTTGATGAACTTGACCGCCGAGCCGGCCGGGATGGTATGGACTGGCTCCACCTCCGGCCACTTGGTGAACTTGTCGATGGCGACGTAGATGTAGCGGTAGCCCCGGGCGCTCGAGGGAACGGGCCCAAGATGTCCAGCCCCCAGACCGCAAACGGCCATGAGAGCGGGATAGTCTGGAGGCCGTGAGCGGCTGGTGGTTTTGCTTGGCATGGAACTGGCAGGCTTCACAGGATCTCACCAGCTCGGTTGTGTCGTTGAGTGCCATGGGCTAGTAGATTACGTTGCGGAACGCCTTGCCCACCAAGGTGTGCGATGACGAGTGATGTCTGCAGTCCCTGCCATGTATGTTGGTTAACAACACACACCCCTGCTCCCTGGAGATGCATCACAAAGAAACATCGTTTGGTCGTTTTCGGTATAGCTCACCGTCCTGAATGCAGTAGGCTATGGCCTACCGAGCCACGCGCTCCGCGTCTTCCTCCTTTTCTGGCAGGGTTCCCTGCAGTAGGTACGCATTGAATTCTTCGGTCCAGCACCCCTCCTGAGGCTCGAGCGCGAGGAGTAGGCGTGCTCCTGAGGTCGGGCCGCGGGTGGGGGCTCCCGAAGTTGGTGGCGGGGGAAGCTCCTCCCGAGGCAGTGTTGACTCTGCAGCCGGGGGCCTGCTGAAGGCTTGAAGAGCCGCTCCTCGAAGACGCCGGGCTCCTGTGGCTGGCGCTTGGATGCCGTCTTGGCTATGTCGTCGGCTTCCTTATTCGTGCCGCGAGGCACGTGCTGCAGCTCCAGGCCCAAGAATTGTTTCTCCATTTTGCGTACCTCCGCCAGGTATGCCTCCATGTGTTCATAATTCGGCTCGTACACTTTGTTGGAGAAGTTGACGAGGAGCTGGGAGTCGCCCTTGATGGTGAGATGCTTGATGCCCAAAGCGGCCACGGCCTTGAGCCGGGGATCAAGCCTTCGTACTCCGCGATGTTGTTGGAGACCTTCTCACCATGTTGGATACAGAGCTGTACGACGTAGTAGAGCTTGTCTTGGGTGGGCGAGATGAGCACGGCAAAGTACATGACCCAGCCGTCTGGTGCTTCGCTCCCTGGCGAAAGGGACCGGTCATCGCGTGCCTCTGGCCCTGGAGCGTCGGTCCACTCCCCCACGAAGTCGGCGAGCGTGGCACCCTTGATGACCCTGGTGGTGCTGAATTCTAGCTGCAATGCCTGTAGTTCGATGTTCCATTCGGTGACCCTTCCCGCAGCATTGGGGCTCCGTAGCACCCTCTCCAATGGGTAAGCTGAGACGACCTTAATGGGGTGGCCTTGGAAGTAGTGGCGCAGCTTGTGCGAGGGAACAAGGAGCGCGAGCAGAAGCTTCTACGGCATGGGGTAGCGTGCCCGCGCATCACGTAGTACCGTGCTGACGAAGTACACCGGGTGCTCGACGAGGGAGGAAGTGTTTGTGGAGTCCAAGAACTCCTGAGGCTGGGGCATCTCCTAAGGCTGGGGGACCTCAGGAGCTTGGTCGCCCGTTGGGGCAACTGCAGCCTCTGGGGCGCCATCTTGCGGATCCTGGTCATCTGCTGGCGCTGCTGTGGCTTCTGGGGCGCCGTCTTGGTGCTGTATCATCTCGAACGACCACGCGGCGTCGTGCGTCAGGCCCTTGACCTGGCACTCTTCCCAAACAGCCACCAGTGCTGCGCTAGCAGAATGAGGCGTGGCGGCCAAGTAAAGCATCAGGGGCTTGAGAGGACGCAGCGCCACCATCACTGGTGGGCTGGTGAGGTATCACTTGAGGTCTTGAAACGCCGCATCAGCCTCCGGAGTCCACTCGAATGGGCCCTTCTTTTCGTCAGCTTGAAGAACGGGATGGTGCGCTCCCCCATCTTGGAGATGAAGCGCCCTAATGAAGTCATGCAGCCCGCTAGCTTTTGCATTTCCTTGAGAGTCTGCGGTGGGCTCATCTCTTCTATTGCCTTGACCTTCTCTGGATTCGCCTCGATTCCCCTGTGTGACACAAGGAAACCCAACAACTTACCGGAAGGAACGCCGAACATGCATTTCTCTGGTTTGAGCTGCAGGTCGACCTTGAGCAGGCTGGTGAATGTTTCCTCCAGATCCTGGATGAGGGACTTGGTTACTGCTACCTTGCAGATGGTGGGGGTGCAAAGCATCGGGAGCGCGCCCGCGCCCGCGGTGGTTGCGGGGTGGTCCCTCGGGTCGAAGGTGAGGTCAACTCTGGGCGTCGCCCACCCTGGTGGAGCTCCTGGCTGTACGCGGGCGGCACCCTCTTGGCGGAAGAACTTCTTTACATGGCGATCCGATGGCAGCGTGTGTGAACCGCCGAGGAGGGCTGCGACGGCGGGAGGCACCGGCACTGCGAAGTGCGCGATAAAGAGGCCGCACAACTCCTCCCAGGAGGCCACAAAAGACCTTGGCAGGCTGAGAAGACAGGAGCGTGGCACGCCCGTGAGGGCCATGGGGAACAAGTTGTCCATGACCTTGTCGTCGCCGCTGACCGCCCAAACGGCCTCCTCGTAGGCCTGGAGAAAACCTGCCGGATCCACCGTGCTGTCATAGCGAGGCGGCATTTCTGGCCTAAACTTGGGCGGCCACTGTACCTGCCGCAAGGCGGGGGTGAAGTCCCGGAGGCCCGCAACGCCTCCGTGTGCGCTCATCGGTCTGGTCCGAGAAGCGGAGCTCGCCATGGGAGCAGGTTGGCGAGGTGAAGCGGGTGGAGGGGCGACGCTTCGACGCACCCCTACGTGGCGCGCCAAATGTCGGATTCGGGGTTCCGCAGACCCTTGAAAGGTTCGAACTTTGGGGTGCGTGTGAAGAACTCTCTCTTCCCTATATGCCTGCTCGACGATCCCCTGGCCTAGCTCGACGAACCCAAGGGACAAAGGACACAACAGTTTATCCTGGTTCGGGCCACCTTGTGGTGTAATACCCTACTCCAGCTTTGTGGTGGATTGCCTCGAGGGCTGAGGATGAACTAGTACAGTGGATGAACAGCCTCAAGAGGAGAGGTGTTGTTGAGCTCGATGAGTTGGTGATGTGGTTCGGGTGGAAGTCTATCCCCTCTATGGTGGGCCTTGGTCCTCTTCCCAAATGTAGGCAGGAAGGGATCCCACAACGGCCAAATTTGAAGGGGAACAACTAGTACAAGCTATCCTGACAAAAGTAGTCTTCGCCTGCAAAGGCTCCGGTGGTGACGCTGCGGTGGGCTCCACGATGACCTCCGTCTTGCCGTCCTGGCAGTCTTGGTCTCGTTGCACCGATATGGAAACCTTTGCTTGATTCCTCGGGACTCCGCGCCTGTGCTTGCCTCCTTAACACCAAAGAGGAAACTTGTACACTGCGCCTGCTGGCGCCCGCCTGGCTTTGGTTGTCATGGCTCATGTCATATGAACCTCGCGAGGTGTACCTAGCATTGATATCTCCGCTGCTCAGGAGCCAGCCTAGTGATGCCGCTCCCCAGGGAGGTCTTGGTGTCGTCCCCCTCGCGAGACTTGGCCCCTCGCGAGGGTCTTGAGTTGTTGCTGCTTAAGCTGGGGCATACCGGGCCGCTGTCAGACCCACGTCATGGGCCGCAGGCAGGCAAGACTGGGTACCCCCATTCCCAGGATGCCGACAAGATACGCTTCATCGCAACCTCGTCCAACCTACCGGAGCAGCTTCTAATGCCCCGTCCACGGCTGCAGATCCGCATCGTCGACACCATCCTGAACCAAACCACCGGAGCAACTTCACTGACGCCCTCGTCCATGGCCTCAGATCCGCTTCGCCCACACCGTAATCCACCCTACCGGAGCCGCTGCACAAACACCCTACTCGACGGTTCTAGATCTACTTACCGGACCCGGACAGCCAGCGCAGCGTCATCACCCTTGACGTTTCTAACCTAATTCCCACCGTCTGGCAAGATGCCAAGCACCCGCCATGGCCTAGGTACTTGTCACCTTTAAACCCGTCCAGCATCACCTGCCCGATGTACTTCAAATATACTAACAAGTCGTTGTTACATGTTATGCAGCTGGCAAAAGCTACAAGGACAATGTTTCTTCTGGATCTAACAGCTTGGCCAACCAAGATCCTGGACTGAGGCATTGCTATGATCTTGTAAGTGCGTCTCTCTCTCTCTCTCTTGTATTGTTGTGTGCCTGCCAGCGTGCTTTGTTAGGATTTTCGACCAGTAATCCCTTTGTACAGACAATGATTTCTACTACTGGCTGCTAAATTAGATATGTGGATGTCATACATGATACTAACTCGTACCTCCGTTCCTAAATATAAGTCTTTCTAGAGATTCCACTATAGGCTACATACAGAGCAAAATGAGTGAATCTACACTCGAGAATGCATCTATATACATGTGTATGTGATCCATACTGGAATGTCTAGAAAGACATATATTTAGGAACGGAGGTAGTACATTACACAAAATTGTAGGTGGCATGTAGGAATTCTAGTGCACTACATTAGGCTCCCTTAGAGTGCCTGCTAGTCTAGCACACAGAGTCATGGCTAGTTTATGCTATGCACACAATCGTTAATTGGTGGTTTAAATATGCGCAAGGGATATGCAATGTATTATCATGTAGAGATATCGGAAATTAGCCGTGTCAACTTGCAGATACGGTTACACAATGAAAAAGTACAAGATGTATGTGGCAATTTCATGGAATATCACAAAAAGGATAGGCAACTGTGAGCCTATATAGTGTGCTATGGTAGGTCACTCCTCCATTGCAATCATTGTGACATGTTATTTGTATGTCAGTTCTATTGGCCAAGTTTCTTAGGGACAATTATTACGAGTTATCATAAGAAAATAAGCACCTGTGAATATAAGCTCCAGGTAATAAGCCAACCAGTTCTTTTCATTGCCTTCCTTTTTAGCTTATGTTTGGTATGATCAGTGAAAAGTCTAGATTGCATTATATTTTGTTATTTTGTTGCCCATATGAAAATTAATTTGACTTGCGAACATCACAAATTGAACCCAGTGCAGTAATTAATATGATAGGAAAACAAACCATCACTATTTGTTCAAAATGCAAATACAAAGATACCATCTACTTGGCACAATCTACTTTGGTCAATGTCTTCCATAGAGATCCCATTGCCTAATTTAAACGAAGAACGAATGACCAAAATTTAAATGAAGAACAATTATTTATTGAAATTCGATGGTCCAAGTGTCTGGTTATTATCATATAGCAGCACCACCTGAAAGCATCATATAGCAGCAGCAGCTCATAGCAACTCATCATATAGCAGCAGCAGTGTGCAATTAGTCATATACACGCAGCTGCTCATAGCAATTCATCATATAGCAGCAGCAGGAGTAGCTCATAGCAATTCATCATATAGCAGCAGGAGTAGGTCATAGCAATTCATCATATAGCAGCAGCCGGAGCAGCTCATAGCAATTCATCATATAGCAGCAGCAGGAGCAGCTTATAGCAACTCATCATATAGCAGCAGCAGCAGCTCATGGCAATTCATCATATAGCAGCAGCACCTCATAGCAATTCATCATATAGTAGCAGTAGGAGCAGCTCATAGCATTGCATCATATAGCAGCAGCAAAAGCAGCTCATAGCAATTCATCGTATAGTGGATCAGAATGAAAATTTGGCAAAAAATCAGAGGAGATCCTCACCTTGGTGGATGAGCTCATCCTTCAACAGCACCTCAAGGCCATGGCCTGGGAGGAGGGGAGGGGGAATAAGGTGCCTTCTGCCGCAGTGTGGCATCGGCCGTAGTTGTGCGGCACCCGCCGGAGTAGTGCGTTGGACGGACCACAGTGGAGCAGCTGCTGGAGACCATGAGAATGAGGGGCGGCGCCAGAGGGAGGATTAGCCGAGGAGATTTGGCCCTACCCGCCGGCCATGTAGCCTAGCTAGACAGAGCATCGTCGAGGACTAGGCCAGATGGGACCAGTGGCGACGGCTCGCTGGAGGAACCGTAGCGCTGTAGGCAAGGGATCGAGGTAGAGGGAAAGGGGAGAGGAGATGAAAGCGGGCAGGGCAATGAATGCTTGCATGTTTGTTTTTAATTGAGGGTCAGGAGTGATGCGGGCGTGAGTAGTGGCATTTTGAGTGTAATATAGGCAGACAACAGAGTCATTTCACTATTCCCCTTCCCTTCAATTTTTAGTGAGCTTCTACCGGAAACACCCACCTCCAAAGCGAAATAAGTTAAGCCCAATCCCATAACTCAAGAATGACTTATTTACATCTTTTATGGCTTATTTTGACAATAAGCTCTGAAAAGGCGGAATAGAACTGGCCCTTAGCCTGCAATTCAATTGTGCGTGCAATGATGAATCACTCCTGCCTGCTATAGTGTATATTTAGGCATCCTCATACATGGCATAACCTAATACATGTGCATTCCATCGTAGAATCTGGAATATGCAATATTTATGTTAGTTCATACATTGCACACGATGTTTAAATGCCCCTTAAATCTGGTCAGTCAAGTGATGGTCTTTAAGCCTCCTTCTTTGCTTCTTTTCTTGATACGTAAGATTTGCTCACACATCTGTTCAATTGCTTGTTTGTATCAGCCAGCCATACTAGGACTGTTTGCGTTGATTATTTGTTGTTCTTGACCTAACACTCTAACAGAGCTTGTCAGCGATTTAAACACTAAGGGCTGCTGTAGTGGGGGCTTGTCTAACTCATAGGTGACATAAAAGGTTTGTCTGTACACTAAAGTAGGCTCTCCAAGAGTACCTGGAGATCCAGTTCGAAGGTATGCCTAGTTTTTACATAGTGCACACATAGTAAATGCTCATTTCATTGTGTGCAAGTGCAAGAGATGTGGCATGTTTCATTATGTGGTGTTGCTTTGCTATAATCACATCCTTTTGTGTTGTTCACAGACTGGAAAGTATGCATATTTATCTTCCAAGGAGACGAGTAACTAGTTTTGTGTCACCTTGCAGAGGGGGTGCAATGAAGATAAGATTGAGGATTTCCAAGTACAAGATGTTAGGAATGAGCCTTGCAAGTGAAGTAGGAGCAGCGTTGAGCCTGTACAACCAGTTAAGGTAAGTCACTGTATCCAACTCAACAGTTCAATTGCTTGTTTGTTTCAGGCATAGTTAATTTGCTCTTTTCAATTGCTTTATGTGTCCTTAGTTAATGAGATGCCCAAACAATGATGCCTGATGTTGGGTACTTGTATAACTATTAGTTGACATAATTAAAGGCCTTACCACTTAATTACTCTGGTGAAGTGTGCTTGAAGCTTTGAAGTCTATTAACCAACTATTACTGCATGAGGCTCACAATCTAGTTTATACTAGGCTAATGATTGCATAGTTTTGCTTGCTGTAGTAGGTTTGTATGAATCCCTCTGCTGTTCATTATGCTCCCTAAGACTTTAATTGAGCTACAGAATGGCCAACTGCTTGCTTACTTATACGCAACGTGCTGTCTAAATTTGTAACTTGTCTGTGTTTTGGATTTGGCCCCAACATCATGCTCCTCTCGTGAGCTACGAGAGATTTATGTATGCGGGCTGCACAGACTACCATTTTTATAATTTTTAAAATATCACCTGCTTATGCTTCATGACGTGTAACATTATTGTTAGTCCTGTTTTGCCGTGTACAAAATAGTCTGTCTTGCTCGCTTCACTGTTGTAATTATATTTTTGCCCTAGTCATGTGTACTTACGAAAACATTTCAGGATGAAGTGACATCAACACAAAGATCTGCGAGCAGTGCGGCATGGCCGTTACCAAATGATTATGGATTGGAATTGGAATGTGCTAATGTTCTCGAGCATCAACTAGAGGTGGCAAGACAACATGTACATGATTCTCAATGTACAATCAACAAGTTGAGACTACACTTGCAGGTATTAGATGCAGGAGTCAAAAAATGAAACAAGACACTGAGGTAACCACAAAGGAATTGGAGATTTTCCAGACTGAAATTTGTGCTATCTCAATTCGGCCAATCATATTTTCTGAAGATATTATAGTTCAAATGGTAAGTTCTGTTGGTGCATGTCCATGATGTATGAGCTTTATTTGTTCAGTGTATGTAATTTGCTGTTTGTGTATGCTTTATTATCACTGGTGCCGAACTATAATGCCCAGTGGGTATATTCGGCTGTAATTTCTTTATTGTATAGTGTAGGATTATTCTACGTTTCTATGCCTTAGTCTTTTTATTGTATAGTGTATGTTTTTTTAGAGGCGATAGTATAGAGTAGGATAATTCTTGAATATGCTATATCGTTGAAATGGGGGCCACCACGCCCAAACATTTCCTGGACGCCATACAAACGAACAAACATGTGTAGTCAAACCGGGCCTTAATTAGGCGGTCAAAAAAAATATTTAGTGGATCCCAAATGATGTGGCCCACCGTAACAACGACTCTTAGCAGGCCATTAACAGGCCAAAAGCTCGATAGGGCCGTATAAATGGAAATGGCCCGCGGGCCTCTAGCATGCCGAAATCCATGTCAATTTTGTCTTGGCCCTTTTACTTTACGGGTCAGTAAGAGGCCGAAAGTGTTATGGGCCAGAGGAGGCCCAATTTGCAAACTAGGCTTTTAACAGGCCGAAAGTCGCATTGGGCTGAAATGATGCCTTGCATAACGTGGGTCCCTAATGGACCCAAAGTCAAAGGCCCAACTGTTCTGCGGGCCGTTAACAGGCCGAAAGACAAAATAGGCTAGGAGTTGGCCCATTTACTAAATGGGCCGAGGACAGGCCTAAAGTCACATCGGGCTTGAATTGGCCCAACTGCAGAATGGGCCGAGAAAAGGCCAAAAGACGTTCTGGGCCGTTAACGGGCTGGAACTGATGATGGGCTGCTAACAGGCCGAAAGAAGCTCGGCCGTAAATGGGCCCAAAGACGTAGCGGGCCATTAACGGGCTTAAACTAACGATGGGCTAGAAATTGTCAAATCTAGAAGGCGCCTTTGATGGGCCAATTCTGTGTTACTTGTATGGGCCGTGCTTCTAAATGGGTCTGACTCAAGTAGGCTGCTAATGGGCCGTCCCGCTTATTTTGACAGGCCCGACCTTTTACCCTGAATGGGCCATCGTTGGGCCGAGACACGTGTTGACGTATCATTGGCTTGTTCCGTCCATTCGCTGGATGACAACTGTCCGAACGTCGGGCCGACATGTGGATCTGCCGGCCAATGAGAATTTTACACATGGAAAATCCCCATTGGTTCGCGCTGTTAATGGGTTATCGGATTCCAACCGGAACCCAATAGCTTAACGGCGACCCGTTATGGTGGATGCCACGTGTCGGTCACCCTTGACGAAAGCACTTCTATGACACGTGATTTATCATGATGGAAGTGGAATCTTCTGTGATGATTATTTTGTTGTAATGTCATGGAACACTTCTACGACAGCACAGTGTTGACTATCTTCATTCTGTCATAAAATTGTCATGGATGTACATGCATGACAGAAAACGTGACCTACTGTGACAAACACATATCATCACGGAAGTGTATTTTTTGTAGTGGAATATGTGTACACTACGATCGAGATTCAATAAACCATTTACATTGGGTGTATGACCATAGAAGGTTTTATTCATGTAAACAGAACACCAATTATTCTTTGACCAAAATGAATAGCCGTATCGAAATAAACATGACCCAATCATATTCATGCTCAACGCAAAAACCAAATAACATTTATTTTGGTCCAACACTAATCTCGAAGGTAGAGGGAGTGTGAAATGGTGATCTTATTGAAAGTGCTAGTTATCGGCTAGAGGGGGGTGAATAGGCGATTTTTATGGAAGTCTTCAAAACATGGGAGTTTCGAAGACAACCAATAGAAATGAACCTATTGACATGCAGCGGAAGGTAGATTACACTAGACAAGCCATAGTCAATTATTCACTAAAATGAAAGCACGAAGACTATTAGCAGCTAGGTAGTATGGATCAGGATGGAAGATAGTATGAAGCCAAACAGTAATAGTCGTCACACAGTGAAGTCAGTCAGATCAAGCAAGCACGCAATGACTTCACGAAGACAAACAGTAAGTAAAGAGAGGGAGAAGATAGAACCAGTTGCTTGGTGAGGACAAGGATTTGTTGGACCAGTTCCAGTTGTTGTGAATACTGTACGTCTGGTTAGGGAGGCTGAGATTCAACTCAGAAGACCACGTCTTCACCTTATTCCCCTTGAGCTAAGGACACTTAGTCCTCGCCCAATCACTCTGGTAAGTCTTCAAGGTAGACTTCCAAACCTCACAGACTTCATTCACCGGGAATCCAGAATGACTCCTGGATGCTCAGAACGCGACGCCTAACCGGCTTGAGGATTCACAGTCCTCAAGTGTAACAAGTCTTCAGGCCACGCGGACAGAAAGACTTCAGTGATGCCAAACACTCTTTGGGCTCTGGGTGTCTTGGGCTTTGTCCTCACAAGGATCTCTCTCTCAAATGCTTCGGAGGTGGGTTGCTCTCAAACAACAAAAGTCGTGCACTAACTCTGAGCAGCCAGCAATTTATGGTGTAGGGGTGGGATATTTATAGCCAGAAGGCAACCCGACCTGATTTGTCCAAAATGACCCTAGGTCACTAAGGAACTGACACGTGTCCAACAGTCAGATTTCAAACACACGCGGCAGCTTAACTTGGGCTACAAGTAAAGCTGACTTATCCGACTCTGGATAAGATTTGCTCTCATTGTCTTAGCTCGAAGACATAGGATTTGGTTGAGCATCACTTCAGTCACTCTGACTTTGTTCACTTGGAGCCCACTTAACAGTACGGTGGTTCCTATGACTCAACAAAGAAGAAAATGAAACTACGAAACAACTATGTCTTGGCTCTCCATAGTCTTCATGCGATGTCTTCTTATGTCATAGTCTTCATCGTAAATATCTTCACAAACCACCATTATCTTCAATGTCTTCACACATTTTTAGGGGTCATCTCCGGTAGGTAAACCGATTCAATGAGGGACTACTACCTGTGTTATCCTGCAATTCTCACAAACACATTAGTCCCTCAACCAGGTTTGTCGTCAATACTCCAAAACCAACTAGGGGTGGCACTAGATGCACTTACAATCTCCCCCTTTTTGGTGATTGATGACAAACTGGTTTAAGTTTTCAACGGGGATAAAAGTATGTGAAATTGTAAGGGTTAAGGTATTGTCTTCATAAGAAGCAAAAGGCTCCCCCTGAACATGTGCATATAAATAGTTTGCGTTTGAATGCAGATGCACATGGCAGGTTTTACTTGTGGAGATCCGCTTGAAGACTATCAACCCATATGCTTCTCCCCCTTTTGTGAGTAAGGACCAAAAAGGTTTGAAGACATAGAGCCTCTACTCGTTCCAATGAGGAGTAGGAGAAGGTGCAGGGTCAACGTTGTGGTCCGGTGGTGCAGAAGAACTTGGTGCAGTGTCAAAATGAGGCGAAGTTGAAGTTGGTGAAGTAGCATCATCATCGTCATCGATGACTCTGGCATTGACAGTTGCCGCAGAGGATGAGTACTCAGAGTCTTCGAGTGAGGGAGTCCGACGCAAGACTGCGTTCCTTGGAGTAGTGGAATCAAATTTGAATCTCTCTGTGAAGCCATCTTGTTGAAGATCATCTTCAGAACTAAGCAATGTCAGACTCTTCCACGACCGCCGATAGGTTTCATGAGTGACAAATGCAGTCTTGGTGGCAAGATTTTGAATGCGATTAACATCCACCAAGAGGCTCTGCAGCTGACGCTTGAGCCAGTCATGATGCTTATCTTGTTTCTAATGCAAGGCCACGAGAAGTTCCCGGTCATTGAGTACACGAGATCGCTTCCGAGGCCTTTGAGCAATAGTGCTTTCAGTGGCTTCAGTATGGGCACGATGAGGTGCACGTGTATTTCCAGCCAAAGGATAAACACGAGTTGCAGCAAGAACTCCTTCAATAGGTTGAGTGAAACTTTGACGATCGACGTTGTGAAGATAAATTGGCTCCTTGGCAGGCTCTGGGTATATGGCTTTGATAGACATATCAACCTCGGGCAAGAATATGAGATGGTTGCGCGCAGAAGGCTGATAGTTGATAGTAGAGTGAAGCTTGATGAGGCGCATTACCCATGGAGCATAAAACTTCAGACCAAATAGATCAAAGCCAGATGCAGCAAGTTGTCTAATGAAGAAATCCTAAGCATTGAAGCTGATGCAATTGAGAATATAGAAAACCAATGTCTTCATTGAGCCTTCAAGCTTTGCTGCAGAAGAATGTCCTTTGACGGGCCATAGAGTTTGCCTTATAATGTGATAGATGGTGCGGGGCAGATACTCTAGGTCTTCAACAAAGAATTCCTCTGGATATTCAGCATCTCGCGGCAGTGGCTTCATCATGCTCAACATTTGGCTCATATTTAGCTCAGGCTTATGGAATATGCTCTCCAAAGCATTGCGGTGAAGCTGACAACCAGGTTCATACAGTTCGCCTAGAGTGGGCAGGGCAGTAAGCTCAATGATATCAAGAGCTTTGGCTTCATGGTGTACATTGCCTGTCATCCACTCAAGGACCCAAGTCTACGAATCCCTGTTGTAGCCGCGAATGTGAAGAGTAGCATAGAATTGTAGTAGAAGCTCCTCATTCCAATTTTCTTTGTCGGTCACAAACTGCAGAAGACCAGCATCTCTGAAGCAGTCGAGGGCTTCTTCCAAGCAGGGCAGGCCAGCAATGGCTTCGCAGTCTAGACGCATATGGGAAAAATGCGCCCTTGATTGTATAAGACACAAGAATAATAACTGCGCTGCTGATAGCTCCAGAACCGATCGGATGAAATTCTTGGCCTTGAATATGGGTTCTTGGCACTACCAAAGAAGGTGTTGTGTGCTTTGAAGCCATTCACATTGAACGATCCTGGTGAAGACGCAGTACCTGGAACCCTTGGCAGCTGGGGCTTTGGCTTCTGAACCCGAGGCCTGTGCTGCACATGGTAGTCAAACTGTGGTCCGGGAGAAGGCGGAGGAACCAGAATAGGCCATCGAACAGTGACAAGCTGGCCGTGATCAAATGCTTGCTCAATGGTGTGAGGCCTTGGAGGCGGTACAGGAGCATTGGCATTGACATGGGCTTTAGACTGCATATTGGCTTCAGGTGCATCACTGGCTTCAGGCACCATATTCACTTCAGGCGCCACATTAGCTTCAGCCATGATAACGTCATTGGCGTCAGTAGTGTTGTTTGTGGCCGCCTCAGTATTTTCAACCTCCACTTGAGTAGGTGGAGGGTTGGGCATAGACTCGTTCTCCTCGAGAACATCTTCTTGGGAAACAGGGGGTGTAGCAGCTCTTTCTTCATCTCGTGGTTCTTGATTGTCATCGGCTGATGCAGCCGAAATGTCTTCAGCAGCTTTTGCTTCAGACGCAGAGACGTTCATAGTTGGAGTGGCGTCAGGAAACACTTGTCGTGACACTGAGTTGTTTTGCACTGCTCCTTCTGGAACGCTCGGCAGAGCGACTTGTGGCCTTGGTCCTTTGTGAACCCTGCGGAATGCGGGCGACGCTTTTGGAGAGGGAGTTGGCTGGACCACATAGTCGTCATCGTCAAGCACCGGAGTGGTGACTTGAGGTGGTGGAGTACTTGGTGATTCTTCTTGACGGGGGGAGTCTTGAGGGCGATCAGCCCATGAATCATCCTGAGCAATTGGCGTCAGGGGACGACCAATGCTGATGAGTTTGATGTTCGCGAGAACAGGCGATGATACCGTTTGGTGCTCTATCTGAGGAAGGACTTCATCATCATCTACATTGTCTTGGGGACCAATGTCTTCAGCTGCAATGGGGTTAACAGCTGGAACTTCTTCAGCTTCAGGAGCCTCTGTGGAAGCAGACTCGTGAAGTACTAGCTGACGCTCTTGGTGTTCGGATGCAGGACGAGCAACTGAGATGGGCTTGACAACAAGGGGCTTAGAGGGGGCTGTGGTGCATCATCAGTGGAATTCTTGTTCTTGTGCTTTCTGGCTTCGGCCTTAGCTGTCCTTGTCTTCTTCAGTTCTGAAGCAGCTGTGGGGACCTTAGGCTTCGTGCCTGTCATGCTGGCAGGGAAGACAATGCAAGGTGCTTCCCGCCCTGATGCTTCAGCTTGGCCCACTGCAGGCTTCTTCTTTTTGGCAGCCAACTTGGGGTCGATGCCTGGACGCCCAAGAGCCTTGCGCTTTTCTGCTTCATTGTGAGCTTGAACACATTTTGCAGCGATGTGTTTCATTCGCTCTCTTGAACCTTTTGCTTCCTCACGTTTCTTGTAAAACGCCTCCTTGAGGTCATGCAGCATTTGCTTGAAGTTTTGAACATTTGCCACGCTGAGCTTGGACATGTGCTTCTTGAATTGTGCCTTCTCATAGTCATTTTTGTTCTTCAGTTCAACAATCTTCTGAGCTAGAGCCAGCTCATGAGCAATTGCTCCGTGGAAAGAGACACTGATGCCAATTGGGAGCTGAAGATCATCGATACTGAGGCTTGGGTTGTCAAACCATTCATCAATGAAGTTATTCAAGATATCCACATCAAAGAGGGGTAGATCGTTGAAGATCTCCGCCTCTTGCTTGCTCTTTATCAGCAGCTCAAGAGCATCATCGCCAAGATCTTCGTCACTTGACAGATCAATAGCTTCATTCTCGTTCCTCAGAACGGCAGCTGGGGTCAGTGCTTGCCCAGAACTCTGGATGGGCTTCTTCTTCTTTAAAGACTTCTCGGTCTTCTTGGAGATGCGAGAGAGTTCTTCAGACTGTACACTTGCTTCAGGAGGTGCAGTGGCCAGTGGCTTTGCACGCGAAGCTTTAGGTGCAAGAGAGGGCTTTGAAGCCTTTGTTTTCTTCTGCTTCTGTGGCTTTGGTGGAGCTGGCGCTTCATCAGTATCAGCATCATCCGTAGATTGATCCACTGTAGTGCTCTGATCGGCGATGTGGGAGAGGAAACCATCAAAGTTGTCAAAGGGGCCGATGACATTGGGATTGGCATCACGTGTGCCATCAGCCCTGGGAGCAGAAGGACCTGGTTTGAAATTACATCCAAGATTCTTCTTGTTCTTCACAGTAGAATCCTTGGCAAACTTGTAGTTGCGCTTGAACAGATTGTCTTCGCGACACCATAGCAAAGAGGATGGGTCAGCATTCTCTAGCTGTGGTCCGCGAACCATGCAAGGATAGAAACCTTGAGCAATGGCTTCATACTTGGACTTGGGTTGAAGATTTTTGTATAAGGTATCTCCCCAAGATCGCTTGATGGCATTCTTCTCTGCATACTCTGCTGTCACAAATCTGTAAACAAACCATTGTTCATCCCAGTATCTACGAATCCATTGGATTCGAGTCTTGCGTTCGCCATAGGTTTCTTCAGGGTCTGTCTTTTATAACTCATAGAGATCTGGTGGCAGATCTTTGGAAGTGTTCCCACGGCGCTGTCTGCCGCCCTTTCTTGCTGACTTTTCAGTGGCCATGTATTTCA
This sequence comes from Triticum aestivum, assembly GCF_018294505.1. Classification (NCBI taxonomy): domain Eukaryota; kingdom Viridiplantae; phylum Streptophyta; class Magnoliopsida; order Poales; family Poaceae; genus Triticum; species Triticum aestivum. Next base: position 376,860,063 of record NC_057814.1, on the reverse strand, counting down.
AACTGAATGGCCTCAGAATTTGCAAAGGCTTCCTTCTGCTAGTCAGACAGGAACTGGCTTCAGGAGAATTGATGTGACGCTGTAAGAATTCTGCAAATGAATGCAGACTATGAGAACCAAGGGATTCTCCCACGGACATGTACATGTGATAGCATTAGAGATGCGAGGGAAGGGGAAGAGGTCACATGCATTCTCAGAAGATTTTGAAGATAAATCAGTTTGAAGACATTAACCTCATAGCGCGAAGACATTCACCTATTTGTTGAGAGTTGGTTCCAGATTTGTACGAATCCAAGAATAGGTACAAGTGAGGAATCTAACTTGTTGTAAAGCATAAGTGAATATACTAGGCATGATATGAGATACAGAACAGGATAGATTCAATTTTGTAGGCATAGAAACCACTTTTCGTGGAGAAGGATGAATCTATCGGATCAAAAAGGCAGTAGAAAGTAAGTTTTAATTACCACATGAAGAACTGCTAGAGGGAGTGGAGTGGGAGGCCGAGCAGTTCAATCTCCCGTGCCCTAACTTGGCGACAGAAGACACCTACAGCGGCGGCGGAGGAGACAAGGTCCGCGGCCGGTGTGAGGACGGCGTCGGTGAGGTCGCGGCAGCTAAGCGCTTCGTCACCGGCGTCGTCGAGAGCTAGTGGTGGCGCTAGGGTTTGTGCGAGGTGGAGAGGTGGGAGAAGGATTTTGACCGCGATGTGATGTGTATTTATAAGGAAAGGGACAACACAACACAATTATGCAGGTGCCCCTGGAGGATCACATTTGAGGGACATGTGGCGAACATGCAACACATTGGAAGTTGTTCCATGTTCCCACGCACGCCTGGATTGTCGGGTGGTCGTTCTGGCTTCTCCGGGTTTCAGGCAAAAAGGATATAGCATTTAAAACAGATTCAACTTTGTCTCTATATCTTCTGCTGACAAGGATGCAGAGAAGACATTCGACAGTTTCACTAGAATGCATATGATTTGGATAGATAGAATTTGAGGTAGAAGCATAGAAGAGGTTGGGGTCCGATCACATTCACTTAGATCAAAAGATTCAAGCAAGAAGACATAGCTATAAGTGAATGTTGTAGAGGATAGAACACAATTATATGTATATATTAGAATAAGACCATATCAACATTGTGAAGATAAACATGAAGACAAATCAATGTCGAAGACAAACCAAATGCGAAGACATTGCAAATGTAACGCCAAATGAAACACTTCAAACAAAAGTTCGGTGGTGGCATTACCCACCGTATAGGAAGTATTAGACCCAGACACGGCGCATAATTATCGTGGCGCTCCGAAGTCAAATTCCGCATTAATGTATTCACACTTAGAGTATATGTCTTCATTGATTGAAGATATACGTTACTTTGTGTGTTGCATATCTAAGTCATCAATATGCATAAGTGTTAGGATGTGTGTCCAATCACAGGACATTTGAGGATTCCAAGACATTTAGCTCACACCGCAACTTGCAAAACCTTTTCTCATCCAAGTGCTTTGTGAAGATATCTGCCAATTGCTCTTCAGTGTTGACGTGAATGATATCAATATCTTCCTTCATGACATGATCTCTGAGAAAGTGATGACGAATTTCAATGTGCTTTGCCTTCGAGGGCTGAACTGGGTTGTTGGCAATCTTGATGGCGCTTTCATTGTCGCAGTAGAGTGGCACATTCTTCAGATGGACACCATAGTCCTTGAGAGTTTGCTTCATCCAGGGAAGCTGAGCACAGTAAAATCCAGCAGCAATGTATTCAGATTCAGCAGTGGAGAGAGATACCCAGTTCTGCTTCTTTGAAGACCAATAGACAAGTGATCGTCCTAGAAAGTGACGTGTGCCTGATTGGACTTGCGATCAACCTTGTCACCAGCATAATCAGCATCTGATAATCCAACTAGATCAAACTCTGAGCCCTTTGGATACCATAATCCTAGTGTTGGGGTGTAGGCCAAATATCGAAGAATTCGCTTCATAGCTAAGTGATGCGATTCCTTTGGTGCCGCTTGGAATCGGGCACACATGCAAACACTAAGCATTATATCTGGCCTAGATGCACATAAATAAAGTAAAGAACCAATCATGGAGCGGTATACCTTTTGATCGAACACTTTACCATAGGCGTCGGGACTTAGATGACTCTTGGTTGGCATTGGCGTCGTGTATCCCTTGCCATCTTGCATTCCAAACTTCTTCAGGCAATCTTTCAGGTATTTCTCTTGAGATATGAAGATGGCGTTGCTCTGCTAAAGGATTTGAAGACCAAGGAAGAACTTCAGCTCACCCATCATGGACATCTAATATTGCTCTTGCATCATGTGTCCAAACTCATCACTGTATCTCTTGTTAGTGCAGCCAAAGATAATGTCATCCACATAGATTTGGCACACAAATAGTTCTCCATCATATGTCTTCGTGAAGAGTGTAGGATCTAGAGAACCAGGTTTGAAGCCTTTGCTCTTCAGGAAGTCTTTGAGTGTGTCATACCAAGCACGAGGGGCTTGTTTGAGGCCATACAGTGCCTTGTTGAGCTTGTATACCATATCAGGATGTTTTGGATCTTCAAAACTAGGAGGTTGTGCAACATACACTTCTTCTTCAATCTTTCCATTGAGAAAGGCACTCTTCACATCCATTTGATACAGAAGGATGTTGTGATGGTTGGCATAGGCTAGAAGTATGCGAATGGCTTCAAGCCTAGCCACCGGAGCAAATGTTTCCTCAAAGTCAATTCCTTCAACTTGAGTGTATCCTTGAGCAATGAGACGAGCCTTGTTTCGGACAACTTGACCATGCTCATCTTGCTTGTTTGCGATATATCCATTTGGTGCCAATGATGTTGTGCTTGCAAGGATCAGGACGCTTGACCAATTCCCACACATTATTCAGCTCGAACTGTTGAAGCTCTTCTTGCATAGCTTGAATCCATTCAGGTTCCACGAAGGCTTCATCAACTTTCTTGGGTTTAGATATTGAGACGAATGCAAAGTGCCCATAGAAATTTGCTAGCTGTGTTGCTCTTGAACGAGTGAGTGGACCTGGTGCATTGGTGCTATCAATTATCTTCTCAATCTGTACTTCATTTGCAACATGAGGGTGAACTGGACGAAGATTTTGCTCTTGCTGCTCATTGTCTTCATTCTGAGCATTGGCTTCAGGTTGAGCATTGTCTTTAGGTTGATTAGGTGTAGAAATGATAAGTTCCTCTTCAGCCTGTGCTTTAGACGGTATGATTTCTCCAGTTCCCATAAGCTTGATGGATTCACTAGGTGGAACTTCATCTAGCACATTTGGCAGGTGCTCTCTTTGCGAGCCGTTAGTCTCATCGAACCGCACATCCACAGTTTCAACCACTTTATAGTGAAAGAGGTTGAAGACTCTGTAGGAGTGCGAATCCTTTCCGTAACCAAGCATAAAACCTTCATGTGCTTTCGGTGCAAATTTTGAAGTGTGATGTGGATCCTTGATCCAGCACCTGGCACCAAATACTCTGAAGTAACTTACATTTGGCTTCTTACCAGTCAGGAGCTCATAGGATGTTTTCTTCAGGAGCTTGTGAAGATAAACACGGTTAATGACATGGCATGCAGTATCAATGGCTTAGGGCCAGAACTTCCTTGGAGTCTTGTATTCATCAAGCATCGTCCGAGCCATCTCGATAAGTGTTATGTTCTTGCGCTCCATGATGCCATTCTGCTGAGGTGTGTATGGAGCATAGAACTCATGAGTGATGCCTAATGTATCCAGGTAAAGTTCGAGGCTAGTCTTCTTGAACTGTGTGCCGTTGTCACTTCCGATGTGCTTGATCTTGATGCCATAGTTCGTCATGGCACGATTGGCGAAGCGTCCGAAGACATCCTGCACTTCATTCTTGTAAAGGATTATATGCACCCATGTATATCTTGAGTAATCATCAACTATGACGAAGCCATAGAGGCAAGTAGTGGTAGTGAGAGTAAAGTAGTGAGTAGGGCCAAAGAGATCCATGTGAAGCAGCTCGAAGGGTTGAGATGTAGTCATGATTGTCTTCGAGGGATGCTTGGCCCTCGTCATCTTTCCAGCTTCACAGGCACCACACAAATGATCCTTCTTGAACTTGATGCCCTCGATGCCTACGACGTGTTTCTTCTTCGCGAGTGTGTACAAGGTCCTCATGCCCGCATGCCCTAGCCTCCGATGCCAGAGCCATCACTCTGAAGCTTTTGCTAGAAGACATACGGCCAACTGTGGTCCTGCTGAGAAATCTACCATATATAAATCATCTTTCCGGTACCCTTCAAAGACTAGAGACTTGTCAGATTCCATTAGAACAAGGCAACAATATTTTCCAAATATCAAAATCATGTTCAAATCACAAAGCATTGAGACAGACATTAAGTTGAAACCAAGGGATTGAACAAGCATCACTTTATCCATGTGCTGATCCTTTGAGATTGCAACTCTACTTAGACCCAATACCTTGCTTTTACCAGTGTCAGCAAATGTGATGTGACTCTTGTCAGATGGACGTAAGGTTGAGTCCATGAGAAGACTTCGATCACTAGTCATGTGATTAGTGCATCCACTGTCCATAATCCATTCTAAAGCATTTGGTGTCATACCCTATAGTACAGTTAGGGGGATAGGCTTCACCAAGAGTATTGTGAATTATAAACATTTGACGGACAAGAGAATTATCAAAGCTCAGATCAAGGTTAGGACTGATAGGATGATTGGCAAGCGATTCAGGAACAAAATACATAGTAAGACCATTTGGGCATTTTATCTTGCACCCCACAAGATGTTTTAGGTCCCCAGCATAAGCATCTGACACCTTTGATTTCCGGCTGGAGACCTTTCCCTGCAAAAGAGAGTTAAGTTTTCTTAACCACCCACATTTTCAGGGGTGGCTTCGAAGCAATGAGTCTAAGTGCAGCATTTGAGAACTTTGGCTTTGGAGCCCTAGCAAATAGCGTTGCAGGAGGTGAATAATACTCATATGAATAAGAAGAATAGTTCTTAGTCTTATGAACATAGCGGTTTGATGATACACGCTCGTATTCATAAGTCTGAGTATGGTTTCCTTGCAAAACATTGGCGTTAGGGTGACTCTGGTGAGTCCTCTGTCTGTATGAAGCCTTTGGGCCATATGAAGCCTTTGGTCTGGGGTTTTTCTTCTTCCCTGGTGGTGTCATGATGACATTCACAGGAAGATTCTCAAGACATTTTTTGGGCACCCAGATCTTCTTCATGGGTGCTCCATTCCTACAGTTAGTACCAATACACCTGGCAAACACTTCACCATTCTGATTCTTAAACAGTTTATAGTTTGCATCAAAGGATTCATCAATGATAATCGGGTTAGCACAAGTGAAGCCAGATAAGGTGGATGGGTCCACTGAAGGCCCCTTTGAAGCAACCCATGTGGTTTTGGGGTACTGCTCAGCCTTCCAGTAAGAACCATCAACATTCATTTTCCTCTCGAACCCAACACCCTCTTTCCTAGGGTTTCGGTTCATAACCTGCTTTTTGAGGACATCACATAGTGTCTGATGCCCTTTGAGACTTTTGTACATCAAGTCTCAAGCAATGTCTTCAGCCTAGCATTTTCATCAGCAATAGTAGTGGTATCCTCAGCAGAGGGGTTAGTTACCACATCAGCAATTGAAGATATTGCAGCAGTAGCAGTAGTGGAACATTCAGCAACAGAAGTAGCGTTATCACGCTCAAGGCATTTTAGACATGGTGGTTCAAATCCTTCCTGAGCGGGACTGATCTGTTGAGCGCGAAGTGACTCGTTCTCCTTTTGAAGATCTTCATGAGACACTCTCAATTTCTCAAGCTCTTGCTTCCTTTGAAGATAATCGTAGGAAAGCTTTTCATGAGTTGTTGAGAGCGTTTCATGACGACTTTCAAGTTCCTCGTACTTAACATGAAGATTTCTGATGTCTTCACTTAAGGACTGAGATCGGGTCATTTCCGCATCCAACAGGTCATCGCTTTTGTCTAACAGTTTTTGAATATGTTCCATAGCTTTCTGTTGTTCAGTTGCAATTTTAGCAAGTGTTTTGTAGCTAGGTTTGGATTCACAGTCAGAGTCATATTCACTTGATGTTTGAAAGTAAGCATCGCGTGAGTTTACCTTGGCACCATGTGCCATGAAGCAGTAGGTGGGGGCAGAGTTGTCCTTGTCATTAGCATCAACGTTGGTGACGGAGCCATTGTCTTCAGTGTTGAAGATGGACTTGGCAACGTAGGTTGTGGCTAGAGCCAGACTTGCAACGCCAGAGTCGGACTCCTCCTCAGACTCCACCTCTGCCTCCTCAGAAGCAGACTCCTCCTCTGAATCCATCTCCTTGCCAACAAAAGCACGAGCCTTGCCAGATGAGCTCTTCTTATGTGACGAAGACTTGGAAGAAGACTTTGAGGATTTCTTCTTCTTCTTGTAATCAGAATCATATTCCTTGCTCTTCTTCTTCTTCTTCTTCTTCTTCTTCTTCTTCTTCTTGTTCTCATTGTCCCACTGAGGACACTCGGAGATGTAGTGACCAGGTTTCTTGCACTTGTGGCATGTTCTCTTCTTGTGGTCATGAGTAGAAGCTTCATCATTTCTCAGCTGGATCTTGAAGACTTTCTGAAGCCTTTCTTCTTGGTGAATTTCTGGAACTTCTTCACAAGCATTGCAAGCTCCTTCCCAATGTCTTCAGGATCCCCAGAACTGTAGTCAGATTCTTCTTCAGACGAGGAAACATCCTTTGCCTTCAAAGCGCGAGTACATCCGTAGCTAGAACCATAGATATCTCTTTTCTCAGATAACTGGAACTCATGTGTGTTGAGCCTCTCAAGTATGTCAGACGGATCGAGAGTCTTGAAGTCAGGGCGTTCTTGGATCATCAAGGCTAGGGTGTCAAACGAGCTGTCAAGTGATCTCAGGAGTGTCTTGACGATTTCATGCTTGGTGATCTCAGTGGCGCCAAGAGCATGAAGCTCATTTGTGATGTCAGTGAGGCGATCAAACGTGAGCTGGACATTCTCATTGTCGTTTCTCTTGAAGCGATTGAAGAGGTTGCGAAGAACACTGATCCTTGAGTCTCTCTGGGTTGAGACGCCTTCGTTGACCTTGGAGAGCCAGTCCCAAACTAGCTTCGAAGTTTTCAGAGCGCTCACACGGCCATACTGTCCTTTGGTCAGATGACCACAGATGATGTTTTTGGCAGTTGAATCCAGTTGAACGAACTTCTTGACATCAGCAGGGGTGACACCTTCACCAGTCTTGGGAACGCCGTTCTTAACGGCATACCATAGATCGACATCAATGGCTTTAAGATGCATGCGCATCTTATTCTTCCAGTAGGGGTAATCAGTCCCATCAAAGACAGGGCACGCAGCGGAGACTTTGATTATCCCTGCAGTCGACATACCTAAAACTCCAGGTGGTTAAACCGAATCGCACAGAACAAGGGAGTACCTTGCTCTGATACCAATTGAAAGTGCTAGTTATCGACTAGAGGGGGGTGAATAGGCGATTTTATGGAAGTCTTCAAAACATGGGAGTTTCGAAGACAACCAATAGAAATGAACCTATCGACATGCAGCGGAAGGTAGACTACACTAGACAAGCCATAGTCAAGTATTCACTGAAGTGAAAGCACGAAGACTATTAGTAGCTAGGTAGTATCGATCAGGATGGAAGATAGTATGAAGCCAAACAGTAATAGTCGTCACACAGTGAAGTCAATCAAATCAAGCAAGCAGGCAATGACTTCATGAAGACAAACAATAAGTAAAGAGAGGGAGAAGATAGAACCAGTTGCTTGGTGAGGACAAGGATTTGTTGGACCAGTTCCAGTTGCTGTGACAACTGTACGTCTGGTTAGGGAGGCTGAGATTCAACTCAGAAGACCGCGTCTTCACCTTATTCCCCTTGAGCTAAGGACACTTAGTCCTCGCCCAATCACTCTGGTAAGTCTTCAAGGTAGACTTCCAAACCTTCACAGACTTCGTTCACCGGCAATCCACGATGACTCTTGGATGCTCAGAACGCGACACCTAACCGGCTGGAGGATTCACAGTCCTCAAGTGTAACAAGTCTTCAGGTCACGCGGACAGAAAGACTTCAGTGATGGCAAACACTCTTTGGGCTCTGGGTGTTTTGGGCTTTGTCCTCGCAAGGATCTCTCTCTCAAAAGCTTCGGAGGTGGGTTGCTCTCAAACGACAAAAGCCGTGCACTAACTCTGAGCAGCCAACAATTTATGGTGTAGGGGGTGGGCTATTTATAGCCAGAAGGCAACCCGACCTGATTTGTCCGAAATGACCCTGGGTCACTAAGGAACTGACACGTGTCCAACGGTCAGATTTCAAACACACCCGGCAGCTTGACTTGGGGTACAAGTAAAGCTGACTTATCCAACTCTGGATAAGATTTGCTCTCAACAAAGAAGAAAAGGAAACTACAAAACAACTATGTCTTCGCTCTCCATAGTCTTCATGCAATGTCTTCTTATGTCATTCTTCAACGTGAATATCTTCACATACCACCATTATCTTCAATGTCTTCACACATTTTTGGGGGTCATCTCCGGTAATTAAATCGAATCAATGAGGGACTACTACCTGTGTTATCCCGCAATTCTCACAAACACATTAGTCCCTCAACCAGGTTTGTCGCCAATACTCCAAAACCAACTAGGGGTGGCACTAGATGCACTTACACTTATCAACCTTGGAATCACTCCCCACACATATCGTCACCTCGCCCTTAACTAGTCTCTGTTCATTTTGCAATTCCTGTTTCGAGTTACTAATCTTAGCAACTGAACCGGTATCAAATACCCTGGGGTTACTATGAACACTAGTAAAGTACACATCAATAACATGTATATAAAATATACCTATGTTCACTTTGCCATCCTTCTTATCCGCCAAGTATTTGGGGTAGTTCCGCTTCCAGTGACCATTCCCTTTGCAGTAGAAGCACTCAGTTTCAGGCTTAGGTCTAGCTTTGGGTTTCTTCACGGGAGTGGCAACTTGCTTGCCATTCTTTCTTGAAGTTCCCTTTCTTTTCCTTTGCCCCTTTTCTTGAAACTAGTGGTCTTGTTAACCATCAACACTTGATACTCTTTCTTGATTTCTACCTTTGCTGATTTTAGCATCGCGAAGAGCTTGGGAATCGTTTTCGTCATCCCTTGCATATTATAGTTCATCACGAAGTTCTAGTAACTTGGTGATAGTGACTAGAGAACTCTCTCAATCACTATCTTATCTGGAAGAATAACTCCCATTGATTCAAGCGATTGTAGTACTCAAACATTCTGAGCACGTGCTCACTGGTTGAGCTATTCTCCTCCATCTTGTAGGCAAAGTACTTGTCCGTGGTCTCATACCTCTTGACTCGGGCATGAGTCTGAAATACCAATTTCAGCTCTTGGAACATCTTATATGCTCCGTGGCATTCAAAATGATTTTGAAGTCCCAGTTCTAAGCCGTAAAGCATGGCGCACTAAACTATCAAGTAGTCATCATATCGAGCTTGCCAAACATTCATAACGTCCGCATCTGCTCCTGCAATAGGTCCATCACCTAGCGGTGCATCAAGTACATAATTCTTCTGTGCAGCAATGAGGATAATCCTTAGATCATGGACCCAGTCCGCATCATTGCTACTATCATCTTTCAACTTATTTTTCTCTAGGAACATATCGAAAATAAATGGGGAGCTACATCGCAAGCTATTGATCTACAACATAGATATGCAAATACTATCAGGACTAAGTTCATGTTAAATTAAGTTCAATTAATCATATTACTTAAGAACTCCCACTTAGATAGACATCCCTCAAGTCATCTAAATGACACGGGATTCAAGTCAACTAAACCATGTCCGATCATGACGTGGGATGGAGTAGTCATCAATGGTGAACATCTCTATGTTGATCATATCTACTATATGATTCACGTTTGACCTTTCGGTCTCCAGTGTTTCGAGGCCATGTCTGTACATGCTAGGCTCGTCAAGTTTAACCCGAATATTCTGCATGTGCAAAACTATCTTGCACCCGTTGTATGTGAACGTAGAGCCTCTCACACCCGATCATCACATGGTGTCTCAGCACGAAGAACTTTCGCAACGGTGCATACTTGGGGAGAACACTTATACCTTGAAATTTAGTTAAGGGGTCATCTTATAATGCTACCCCCGCACTAAGCAAAATAAGATGCATAAAAGATAAACATCACATGCAATCAAAATATGTGACATGATATGGCTATCATCATCTTGTGCTTTTGATCTCCATCTCCAAAGCACCGTCATGATCTCCATCGTCACTGGCTTGGCACCTTGATCTCCATCGTAGCATCGTGGTCGTCTCGCCAACTATTGCTTCTACAACTATCGCTAAGGCATAGTGATAAATTAAAGCAATTACATGGCATTTGCATTTCATACAATAAAGTGACAACCATAAGGCTCCTGCCAGTTGCCGATAACTTTTACAAAACATGATCATCTCATACAATAACTTATATCACAACATGCCCTGCAAAAACAAGTTAGGCCCTCTACTTTGTTGTTGTAAGTTTTACGTGCCTGCTACGGCCTTCTAGCAAGAACCGTTCTTACCTACGCATCAAAACCACAACGGTAATTTATCAAGTTTGCTGTTTTAACCTTCAACAAGGAACGACCGTAGTCAAATTCGATTCAACTAAAGTTGGAGAAACAGACACCTGCCAGCCACCTTTATGCAAAACTAGTTGCATGTCTGTCGGTGGAACCGGTCTCATGAACGTGGTCATGTAAGGTTGGTCCGGGCTGCTTCATCCAACAATACCGCCGAATCAAAATAAGACATTGGTGGTAAGCAGTATGACGATCACCGCCCACAATTCTTTGTGTTATACTCGTGCATATCATCTATGCATAGACCTAGCTCGGATGCTACTGTTGGGAAATGTAGCATGCTATTTCAAATATTTCCTACGCTCACGCAAGATCTATGCAGGAGATGCATAGCAACAAGAGGGGGAGAGTGTGTCCACGTACCCTCGTAGACCAAAAGCGGAAGCGTTTGACAACGCGATTGATGTAGTCGAACTTCTTCTCCTTCCGACCGATCAAGCACCAAACGTACGGCACCTCCGAGTTCTGCACACGTTCAGCTCGATGATGTCCCTCGAATTCTTGATCCAAAAAGTGTCGAGGGAGAGTTCCGTCAGCACGACGGCCTAGTGACGGTGATGGTGAAGTGATCCGCGCAGTGCTTCACCCAAGCACTACGAAGATATGACCAGAGGCGTAAACTGTGGAGGGGGGCGCCGCACAGGGCTAGGAATCAATCTTGTGTGTTCTAGCGTTGCCCCCCCACATATATATAGGTGGGAGAGGGAGAGGGGCAGCAAGGGGCGCCCCGAGTAGGAGTAATCCTACTTGGGTGCCTCCCACCAGTCGGCCTCCCCCCTTCCGTAAGTGTTGGAGGGGGAAGTAAAGAGAGGGGGGACAGAAGGAAAGGGGGAGGCCGTATCCTCCCCTTTCCTTTCTCCCTCCCCCCTTCCTTCTCCTCCTATTCAGCCTATATGGGGGCGCATCAGCCCATTAGGGGCTTGTCTCTCCTGCCCTTGGCCAATTAAGGCCCATATCTTTTTCCGGGGGTGGGGGGGTGGGTGCCTGGAACCCCTTCCGGTGACCCAATACGTACCCGGTACCGCCGGAACACTTCCGGTGTCCGAATACTATCGTCCTATATATGAATCTTTACCTCTCAACCATTTCAAGATTCCTCATCATGTCCGAGATCTCATCCGGGACTCCGAACAACATTCAGTCACCAAATCACATAACTCATATAATACAAATCGTCATCAAACGTTAAGCGTGCGGACCCTACGGGTTCGAGAACTATGTAGACATGACCGAGACAAATCTCTGGTTAATAACCAATAGCAGAACCTGGATGCTCATATTGGCTCCCACATATTCTACGAAGAACTTTATCGGTCGAACTGTCATGACAACATACGTTATTCCCTTTGTCATAGGTATGTTACTTGCCCGAGATTCGATCGTCGGTATCTTCATACCTAGTTCAATCTCGTTACCGGCAAGTCTCTTTACTTGTTCTGTAATACATCATCCCGTAACTAACTCATTTGTCACATTGCTTGCAAGTCTTATTATGATGTGTATTACCGAGAGGGCCCAGAGATACCTCTCCGATACTCGGAGTGACAAATCCTAATCTCGATCTATGCCAACCCAACAAACACCTTCGGAGATACATGTAGAGCATCTTTATAATCACCCAATTACGTTGCGACGTTTGATAGGACACAAGGCATTCCTCCGGTATCTGGGAGTTGCATAATCTCATAGTCAAAGGAATATGTATTTGACATGAAGAAAGCTATAGCAATAAAACTGAACGATCATTATGCTAAGCTAACGGATGGGTCTTGTCCATCACATCATTCTCCTAATGATGTGATCCCGTTTATCAAATGACAACACATGTCTATGGTTAGGAAACTTAACCATCTTTGATTAACAAGCTAGTCTAGTAGAGGCTTACTAGGGACACGGTGTTTTGTCTATGTATGCACACATGTATCAAGTTTTCGATTAATACAATTCTAGCATGAATAATAAACATTTATCATGATATAAGGAAATGAAAAATAACAACTTTATTATAGCCTCTAGGGAATATTTCCTTCAATTTTATGTGATAGTTATATTGTTGAATTTAATTATGATCCTACATGTAATTATTATGAGAGAAGAAAATATGGTTGTGGAAATCTTCATGTTACTAAATTACCTCTCGTTATGTTGAGATTGCTATTTTTTCTTTCTTCTTCCTTGCATATGCTAGTTTTTCCTTGTCTTCATAATTTGTTTGCTTATATAATGCCTATGCGTAGGAAGTATGTTAGACTTAAACTTGTTTTTCACATGCTACATGATGCTCTCTTCGTATTTCAATTGTTATCTTTCACGTGAGCATCATTGAAATCTGAATGCCTACCTAAAAGGCTTTAAAGAATAGCGCTTGTTGGGAGGCAACCAATTTTAGTTTTGTTTTTGCTTTTTAGGTTCTGTTTTGCAATAAATAATTCATATAGCCTCTAGTTACATGTGGTTTTGTGTTTTAATTAGTGTTTGTGCCAAGTAAGACCTTTGGGATGGCTTACGGTGATAGTTGATTTGATCTTGCTGAAAAACATAAACTTTTGCGCTTAGGAAAACAATTCTCATTTTTAACAGAATCGTGATAAAATACTGATTATTTTTGCAGAAGATTAATAAATAAATTTCTTAGGTTGTCCTATTTTTTCAGAATTTTTGGAGTTACATAAGTATTTGAGAAAGGGATAATTAATTTGGTGCCCTTAGTTGTGTCCCACTCGGCAGGTTTACCCCTAGTTTCTAAAAACACTTGTTCCTGCCCAAACCACTTTGCTCCTCTTATGCTTTTACCCTTTGACCGTTCCATCACTTTGAAAACTTCATAAAAAATTCATACTAACTCAGAAAAATTCAAATAAGATATCAAAATGTTGAGAAAAGCATCACCTATATGTGCATGTCATTTGCATTCATGAAAAATGTGTTGGCTAGTCCCCATCTTAGTTTTAGCTCATATGATCATAGCATGAACAGTAAAATCTAGAAAAATTCTAAAAAAAATTTGGTGGAAAACTTTGACCAATGTTTTGAGTGCTTGCCAAGTTTCATAAGGGAATGGCATTCGTGGAAGTCATGGTAAAAAAATGAAATCTTGGAGCATTGATTTTTCTTTTTTTGCCACGACTTCCACGAATGTCATTCCCTTATGAAACTTGGAAAGCACTCAAAACATTTTTCAAAGTTTGCCACCAAAACATTTTAGAATTTTTTTAGACTTTGTTGTTCATGCTACAGACTATTTTTTGACAGATTCTGTTTTATATGTGTTGTTTGCTTATTTTGATAATTCTATGGGTAGTATTGGGGGTATGAACCATGGAAAAGTTGGAATACAGTAGATATTACACCAATATAAATAAAGAGTGAGTTCACAACAGTACACAAAGTGGTGATTTATTTTCCTATACCAATGGAGCTTATGAGATTTTCTGTTGAGTTTTGTGTTGTGAAGTTTTCAAGTTTTGGGTAAGGATTTGATGGACTATGGAGTGGCAAGAGCCTAAGCTTGGGGATGCCCAAGGCACCCCAAGGTAATATTCAAGTACAACCAAGAGCCTAAGCTTGGGGATGCCCCAGAAGGCATCCCCTCTTTCGTCTTCGTCTATCAGTAACTTTACTTGAGGCTATATTTTTATTCACCACATGATATGTGTTTTGGTTGGAGCGTCTTGTATGATTTGAGTCTTTTCTTTTTAGTTTGCCATAATCATCCTTGCTGTACACACCTTTTGAGAGGGACACGCATGAATCATGATTTATTGGAATACTCTATGTGCTTCACTTATATCTTTTGAGCTAGGCAATTTTGCTCTAGTGCTTCACTTATATATTTTTAGAGCATGGCGGTGGTTTTATTTTATAGAAATTAATGAACTCTCATTCTTCACTTATATTATTTTGAGAGTCTTTAAACAGCATGGTAATTTTCTTTGGTTATAAATTTAGTCCTAATACGATAGGCATCCAAGAGGGATATAATAAAAACTTTCATATAAAGTGCATTGAATATTATGTGAAGTTTGATTCCTTATGATTGTTTTGAGATATAAAGATGGTGATATTAGATTCATGCTAGTGAGTAGTTGTGAATTTGAGAAATACTTGTGTTAAGGTTTGTGAGTCTCGTAGCATGCACGTATGGTGAACCGTTATGTAACGAAGTTAGAGCATGAGATATTTTTTGATTGTCTTCCTTATGAGTGGCGGCCGGGGATGAGCGATGGTCTTTTCCTACCAATCTATCCCCCTAGGAGCATGCGCATAGTACTTTGTTTTTATGAATAATATATTTTTGCAATAAGTATGTGAGTTCTTTATGAGTAATTTTGAGTCCATGGATTATACGCACTCTCACCTTCCACCATTGCTAGCCTCTCTAGTGCCGCGCAACTTTCACCGGTACCATACACCCACCATATACCTTCCTCAAAACAGCCACCATACCTACCTATTATGGCATTTCCATAGCCATTTCGAGATATATTGCCATGCAACTTTCCACCATTCCGTTTATTATGACACGCTTCATCATTGTCATATTGCTTTGCATGATCATGTAGTTGACATCGTATTTGTGGCAAAGCCACCGTTCATAATTCTTTCATACATGTCACTCTTGATTCATTGCACATCCTGGTGCACCACCGGAGGCATTCATATAGAGTGATATTTTGTTCTAGTATCAAGTTGTAATTTTTGAGTTGTAAGTAAATAAAAGTGTGATGATCTTCATTATTAATTAGGGCATTTTCCCATGTGAGGAAATAAAAAAAGAGAGAAAAGGCCAAAAAAGAGAAGGCCCAAAAAAAGAGAAAAAAATGAGAGAAAAAGAGATAAGGGGCAATATTACTATCCTTTTTCCACACTTGTGCTTCAAAGTAGCACCATGATCTCCATAGAGAGTCTCCTATGTTGTCACTTTCATATACTAGTGGGAATTTTTCATTATAGAACTTGGCTTGTATATTCCAATGATGGGCTTCCTCAAATTGCCCTAGGTCTTCATGAGCAAGCAAGTTGGATGCACACCCACTTAGTTTTCTTTTGAGCATTCATAAACTTATAGCTCTGGTGCATCTGTTGCATGGCAATACCTACTCACTCACATTGATATCTATTGATGGGCATCTCCATAGCCCGTTGATACGCCTAGTTGATGTGAGACTATCTCCCTCTTTTTGTCTTCTCCACAACCACCATATTCTATTCCACCTATAGTGCTATGTCCATGGCTCACGCCCATTTATTGCGTGAAAGTTGAAAAGGTTTGAGAACATAAAATGTATGAAACAATTGCTTGGCTTGTCATCGGGGTTGTGCATGATTTGAATATTTTGTGTGATGAAGATGGAGCATAGCCAGAGTATATGATTTTGTAGGGATAAGCTTTCTTTGGCCATATTATTTTGAGAAGACATAATTACCTTGCTAGTATGCTTGAAGTATTATTAATTTTATGTCAATATTAAACTTTTGTTTTGAATCTTATGGATCTGAACATTCATGCCACAATAAAGAAAATTACATGGATAAATATGTTAGGTAGCACAAAGATTCTGTTTTTATCATTTACCTCTCGAGGACGAGCAGGAATTAAGCTTGGGGATGCTTGATACATCTCCAACGTATCTATAATTTTTTATTGTTCCATGCTATTATATTATCTGTTTTGGATGTTTTATATGCATTAGTATTCTATTTTATATTATTTTTGGGACTAACCTATTAACCTACAGCCCAGTCCTAGTTCCTGTTTTTTCCTTGTTTTTGAGTTTCGCAGAAAAGGAATACCAAACGGGATGAAACCTTTGTGATGATTTTTCTTGGACCAGGAGACTTGGAGATGAAGTCGGAGGAGCCACGAGGCGGCCACAAGGACAGAGGGCGCGCCCCCACCATTGTGGGCCCCCGTGACTCTCCTGACCTAATTCTTTTGCCTATATATTCCCAAATATCCCCAAACCACCATAGGCATCCACGAAAACACTTTTCCACCGCCACAACCTTCTGTACCCGTCAGATCCCATCTAGGGACCTTATCCGACACCCTACCGGAGGGGGATTCAATCATGGAGGCCTTCTACATCAAACCCTATTGCCCTTCCGATGAAGCGTGAGTAGTTTACCATAGACCTACGGGTCCTTAGCTAGTAGCTAGATGGCTTCTTCTCTCTCTTTGATTCTCAATACCATGTTCTCCTTGATGTTCTTGGAGATCTATGTGATGTAATACTTTTTTGCGGGGTGTTTGCCGAGAGCCGATGAATTGTGGATTTATGATCAGCTTATCTATAAATATTATTTGAATCTTCTCTGGATTCTTTTATGCATGATTTGATATTGTTGTAATTATCTTCAAACTATCGGTTTGGTTGGCCAACTAGATTGGTTTTTCTTGCAATGGGAGAAGTTCTTAGCTTTGGGTTCAATCTTGCGGTGTCCTTTCCTAGTGACAGTATGGGCAGCAAGGCACATCTTGTATTGTTGCCATCGAGGATAAAAATATGGAGTTTTCATCATACTGCTCGAATTAATTCCTCTACATCATGTCATCTTGCTTAATGCATTACTCCGTTCTTTATGAACATAATACTCTAGATGCATGCTGGATAGCGGTCGATGTGTGGAGTAATAGTAGTAAATGCAAAATCGTTTCGGTCTACTTGACACGGACGTGATGCCTTGATACGTCTCCATCTTATCTACTTTTCCAAACTCTTTTGCCCTTGTTTTGGACTCTAACTTGCATGATTTGAATGGAACTAACCCGGGCTGACGCTGTTTTCAGCAAAATTGCCATGGTGTTATTTTTGTGCAGAATAAAAAGTTCTCGGAATTACCTGAAACTTCATGGAGATAAGTTTTGGAATTAATAAAAAATATTGGCAAAAGAATCAAGTGAAGGGGGACCACACCCTGGCCACAAGGGTGGGGGGCGTGTCGGTTCTATATCTGGCGTATCTCGTAGTAGGGGTCCTAAGCTAGGCGTCTTGGAGCGATGGTAACATGGACACAGTGTTTTACCCAAGTTCGGGCTCTCTCGAAGAGATAATACCCTACATCCTACTTTTGATTGTATTGATATGGGTGTAGTACAGAGTACATGTATCTATCACGAGATTGTTCTAATGAATATGAGATTGTCTATTGACTAGCCTGGCCTCGGTTTATATAACACACCAGAGGCCTAGGGTTTAGGCGAGTCCTCGTCTTGGGCGCCAAGCCTTGTGGGATCTCCCTTGTATGCGGCATGGGCCGCCCGAAGTGGCCCATTAGTGAACCGCCATGGGGGTCCTCGGCCCGATCCAGCTGGTCGGGAGACGACGTGGTGAGTACCCCCTAGTCCAGGACACCGTCAGTAGCCCCATGAACCAGTCTTCAAGTTGGGGACGCTCCTCGATTCTTCCAAACTATTCTTCGGTCGTCGGTCTTGAAAACTGGTTCAACAAATCTTCTCATCTTCGATCTTCAGGATTTCCGAAGTGGATCCGAAGAGTTTGTACGTCATATATCCGAGGAGCCCCTTTAAGTTATGGGCCTTTATCAATGCCTTGTTATTTTTTACGCTAAACCTTTGGTTCGAAGTGTTTCTCGTGCGGCAATGTCCTCTTGCATCCGAGCTCCAACGTCGAACTACATTCGAGGTATCTTTTGTAGCCGAGCACCAACGCCAGACTGCTTTCGAGCTCCAACGCTGGAATGTATCCGAGCTCCAATGCCAAACTGTATCCGAAGTGTCAATGATTACCTCGGTCTTTGAAAAAGTTAAAAGGGGTTCAACCGAGCTTAATGCCGGAGATGCCCTCTATGGAGCCAGCCACTTGCAACCAATATTTATGCCGGACTGCTTCCGACATATCTTTTTCAGTCGAGCACCAACACCAGACTGTATCCGAGCTCCAACGCCGGACTGTATCTGAGGTGGTGCACCACCTCGGCCATGGGCTGATTTTTACGAATTTAATCCCGATTCATGCAATGTATTCTCTGCCGAGATGTATAGCTAGTAGCCATCAAGGTGGGTATTGACCTAATATCTGGGATGCACCTGAAGGATAAAATCAGACCGGTGACCCTAGTAGCCCCTGAGACTCAGGTCGATTCGTGAAATCGGCCTGAGGATCAATTCCCAGCTCGGCAGCATACTTAGGAATAGAAACACAGTGTAACATATTTAGAGGAAATAGTGATCGGCGAACGGGCCCTTGAGAGAGAGTTTCGAGAAGTGCCGTAGTATATTAGCTTGATGCTAGATAAGTCCCAGATGGTATCTATTGTTGTCTAAAGACACGTTTGCCGATAGTTCGGTCAAGCCGAACACTGAGCACTTTGAATTTTCTGCATTGAATAGGCAATGCAATAGCCCCCAAGACACTGGTCGGGTGGCAACACCAGATCAGGGGATCGATGTGCCTCTTAATATTAGTAAATGGTAAGCCCGAAGCCCACTAGCCCCCAAGCCTTAATGCGGGCACGGGTGGCCGAATTAAGGATCGATATCCGGAGTACAATCACAAATTATGTGTAATGATTCTATGCATCCAAGTACTCTACATCATTAACGCTCGGATCCGCACTGTACAAAACTTTGTTGACTGACCATCAGCTTCAACCTCCTCGGCCAGTAGCCGGGGAGTGTTTGTCTGACTTTATAAAGCCTTTATGAGGGCAAAGATTTACGACAAACAAGACAATCTGGCCATACGGTTTTATAAACAAAGGTATGCGGAGAGAATGTTATATTACTATGTAATGTAAAAAACATCTTCCAAAGAAAATAGTCCCGCTATCGATTCCTTTCTTTGGGTTGTCATGTCGACCATGATCATGAAATCTCACCTCCGATCAATGCGGGAGAAAAATATTGAGGATTTAGTTTGGGGAAAGTTCTCGAACTATGTGGTCTTTAGCGAACCTAAATTTTCACTTCCATCGTTGCCGACCAATTATATCCTTTAAGATCGCTAGCTTTCGGCTTCACCCAGTCTGAGGTACTAACTCGGATGACCCAGTAGTAACAATCACAAAGGTGCTCCCTTTACCGCCTAGCCGAACAATTGGGAACGTAGGGGTAAGCAAAGGAGCCAGGCAACCCAGCTTGGCCAAAATCTTAAGTCAAACTGATGCATATTTATGGCTTTATAACGATAATTACGGAAGGCAGGCCTTGTATATTAAATACAAACGCCGATGATATGTTTATTTTGACTCCGTTGCGACCGTTATCAGTTGAAAGTGGCCCATCGTCGGGTTCCACCCCCTTGTAGATGCTACGCAGGGTGTTTCCGCAATAACAAAACAACCCTTAGCCGATGTCTCGGTGCCCGAAGGCGGTTGTGTTAGCGGAAACGAGGCAATCAGATGTGCGGGCTTTATAACTTTCACTTAATCATAGGAGCTTTAAACTGGGGAAGCTAGCTACGAGCCCCCTTGTTAGAGTTTGACACCGACCAAAGTCTAGCCATTAACACTTCGGCCAATGTTATGAAAGGCCCATCGTTTAACACGGGGTAATCGGTATCGATCTATAGTGTGACACCATCATCGGATCGCTTACTAGTTTACGCCCATTGTGACAGTCAGTTTTCGGCTTTCTCCACTGAGGTGCTTAACCATTCGAGCTGGAAGCACAATCGCAGTGGTTCTCCCGTTGCACACCTAGTCGAACAAAGCAAAACGTAGGAGGCAAGCACAGGAGGCGGGCAACCCAACTATTGACCGAAGACACAATTTGAAACTGATGCATATAAAGCAATATCTTAGAACATATTGCCGAGGACTCCATGGAGTACCTCGGATTTTGATGGGTTCGGCTCTAGCCGCAGCCCCGTGTTGATATTGCCGAAGCTTTAAAGGTGTCCGGTTGTACTGCTAGACTTATGTTGGAAAGACACAAATAGGTTAACAGTGTCGGAAGCTTGGAAAACCAAAAAACTTCAGTAAAAAATTTACGTCTGAACTAACTCAAGTTTTTGGTGCCTATCCAAAATTGGTCTTCAAATTAGTTTTTGTCCCCGTCGTGCTTTAACATGACACATCCGATCTCAAGACTTCATGCGGGTCAGCATTCGGCTTTAACCTCCTATCCTGAAGGCAGAGTACTTCTCCTTAGGCCAGTTTAGCGAACTAAACTCGAGCGGCTTTGAGAGGGAAACTAGGCTCCCCGGCTATTGACCACACACTCGCGTCGAAAAAGGAGTGATAGAAAAAGACTTTGCAATGACTAAGAAGAAAACAATTATTATAAAATTGCTCATGTAAATTTACGAGCCCCCAGTTAACTTGGGTAAAATAAATATTTTTAACAAACAACATTTTTGACAAGCTAAGTTTTTAACAAATGACCATAATGTTTGGTCGAACCGAACAAGAATTAAAAATTGAAAAAGCTGAGCATGAAAGCGACTTAGCTGGTTAATGTGTTCGGTGTAGATGATGCGGTCCAGGCTTGTGGCTGGATAAAGTCCCAGCACCTGAGCCAGTCCCGAGGTGGCCGATCGAAGAGCTCAGCACTCCGAAGTGGTAACACAGCACGACCGCCGTGGAGAGGTGAAGCTCTCAGTTTAGCTGAGGTGACGGAGCAGGTCGGCGGGTGACGCCAGAGCCCTCACGTCAGCCGACGCGTTGAAACAGGTCGGCGTCAGTTTACCTGTGCACATGAAACAGTGCAAACCAAAAGTAATAAAAAAGATAATAATATATCTTTTTTAATCTACTTAATTAACTTAAGCGTAGTAAGTAATTAAAGAAATATGGCCTGAGCGCCAAGGTCGGCTCGATGGCAGGACGGCGTTGTGGCGTGGCGATGTCGACCTAGGTCGGCCAGCATCAGTGACGGTGAAACGCCGGCTAGACCGACGTAGTGCAACAAAATATCCCTGCAAAAATAATGCAGTGCAAAACAACAAAAAATATTCTGTGTGCAATAATTTTAGGGGCTAACCGAATAGTTAGGAAAAATAAGACCTGTTTGGGGGCTATGACTGTCGCAGATCGATGCGAATAGACGAACTAATCCATAATGAACTAGCAACGAGAACCAAATTGCTCTGATCCATCACGGGATCCACCAATACGTGAAAGCAATAGTACTGGATTTTGGGTACCGTGCTGCAAAACTAGTCCCAAATTGGTTAGCAGTATTTTTGGTCTATGTACCTTTTTAGTAGAAAGTAGCACAGAACCAGGGGCTGACTAGATGCTGAATATAAAAAGGAAAAGAAAGAAGTCTCCCTGATGTGTGCTGCAATCGTGCTTAATGTCCGTCGGCGCACTGCTGCGCATGCATGGTCCCCTTGGCTGGATCGCTCGCTTCTCCAAGAATTGCCAAGACGCGCGGGGTAGAATGTTTCCATGAGTTAGGTCTGCTGCTCGTCGCCGCAGCAGAGTCCGGATCCGATGTACCGCCTGACGGCGGGCGTCACCATCTTTATTTTCTTTTTCGATCTGACTGCAAACAAAATAGATGATGCGGCAGCAATGCTCGCCAAGGTGGCGCACACAAAGTAGATTTCCTGCCCATATGTAAATTGCACGAGCCAAAAGAATTAATAATAATGATAAACATCTTTGCATAATTAATTTTTGCAAATATATTGTTTAAAGGAATAATGGCCTGGGTGCCGAGGTGCGGTGACCACGCTATGTAGTGCAAATTCTCCTGAGGCCGAGTTGTGTCAGACTAGAGATGAAGCCGGCTAGATCGGAACTAGTCAGACCACCACGTCAATCACAGGGCGGCTGACCGAAATAGAAACCAGTCATTGAAAATCTACAAAGAAAAATTGTGTAGATCGACACAGAAATATTCTGTATGACAATTAGTATAAATAGGTAATTAGAAAAATAGGACCTGATGGTCGGGACAGCGAGGCATAGAAATCTGAGGTGAAAAGCCTGAGCATGAAGACTAGTTCCGCTCGGCTGTGTAGCTCGGCGTGCATGCATGCTCTTCGTTTGACCATCGATTGGATCTCGCACCGGACTCTGACTATTTTCTTGTCCGGCCGCCGCCACTTTACGCATGCACCGCTGCCCGTGCGTCCATCCGTGCAACCAGTCTGATGCTGCATGTCCCTCCAACTGGCGTGAATACCTCCTTGAAAAGACCGGTCAAGCCTAAGCTAGCTAGACCATCACGTCTTAGCAATGATCAATTGAGGAATAATTAATTAGTAATCTGGATGGATTGGCATATAAGCAAACAAAAAGGATGATGTCTTTCATCCATTAGGTTTTGAGAAGTGTGCTAAAGGTGCATGCTAGTACTTCCCTTGCTGGTATGATATGAACGCTTTACTTGGTAAAGCGATCGTCCCTGCCAATGTTGCCGAAGACTTTTGGCGATCACCTGCGGCAACTAGTAGCCGCGTACGGAATACTGCGTGGCTTTTGTGAAGCCCGATCTGTGAACAAAAATAGCCCTAGAAAGCAAGACCAATTCACCAAGAAGCGTAACAAACATAACCATATCACCTGATTTGGCATCAGCCAAGATCCCATCGAACCGTGATGATCACCCAACAGGCTCTCAATGAGAGCACCAATGTCGGTTCTATATCCGGCGTATCTCATAGTAGGGATCCTAAGCTAGGCGTCTTGGAGCGATGGTAACATGGACACAGGGGTTTACCCAGGTTCGGGCTCTCTCGAAGAGATAATACCCTACATCCTGCTTTTGATTGTCTTGATATGAGTGTAGTACAGAGTACATGTATCTACCACGAGATTGTTCTAATGAATATGAGATTGTCTATTGACTAGCCTGGTCTCGGTTTATATAACACACCAGAGGACTAGGGTTTAGGAGAGTCCGTGTCTTGGGTGCCAAGCCTTGTGGGATCTCCCTTGTATGCGGCACGGGCTGCCCGAAGTGGCCCACGAGTGAACCGCCACGGGGGTCCTTGGCCCGATCTAGCTGGTCGGGAGATGACGTAGTGAGTACCCCCTAGTCCAGGACACTGTCAGGGCGCGTCCACCCCCTAGGGCATGCCCTCCGACATTGTGGGGCCCCTGGACCTCCAGCGACCTCAACTCCAACTCCATATATTCACGTTCGGGGAGAAAAAAATCAGAGAGAAGGATTCATTGCGCTTTACGATACAGAGCCGCCGCCAAGCCCTATTCTTCCTCGGGAGGGCAGATCTGGAGTCCGTTTGGGGCTCCCGAGAGGGTAATCTGTCTCCATCGTCATCATCAACCATCCTCCATCACCAATTTCATGATGCTCACCGCCGTGCGTGAGTAATCCCATCGTAGGCTTGCTGGACCATGATGGGTTGGATGATATTTACCATGTAATCGAGTTAGTTTTGTTAGGGTTTGATCCCTAGTATCCACTATGTTCTAAGATTGATGTTGCTATGACTTTGCTATAGCTAATGCTTGTCACTAGGGCCCGAGTGCCATGATTTCAAATCTGAACCTATTATGTTTTCATGAATATATTTGTTTTCTTGATCCTATCTTGCAAGTCAATAGTCACCTACTACGTGTTATGATCCGGCAACCCCGGAGTGACAATAGTCGGGACCATTCAAGGTGATGACCGTAGTTTGAGGAGTTCATGTATTCACTAAGTGCTAATGCTTTGGTCCGGTACTCTATTAAAAGGAGGCCTTAATATCCCTTAGTTTCCAATAGGACCCTGCTGCCACTGGTGTGTAGGACAAAAGATGTCATGCAAGTTCTTTTCCATAAGCACATCTGACTACATTCGGAATACATGCCTACATTATATTGATGAACTAGAGCTAGTTCTGTGTCACCCTATGTTATAACCGTTGCATGATGAATGCCATCTGACATAATTATCCATTACTGATCCATTGCCTACGAGCTCGTTTCATATTGATCTTTGCTCTGTTACTTTTCTGTTGCCACTGTTACGATTGCTACAAAACTGCTACTGTTACTTTTGCCATTGTTACCGTTACTTCCATACTACTTTGCTACTGAATATTTTGCTGCAGATATTAAATCTTTCAGTTGTGGTTGAATGGACAACTCAGCTGCAAATACTTGAGAATATTCTTTGGCTCCCCTTGTGTCGAATCAATAAATTTGGGTCGAATACTCTACTCTCGCAAACTATTGCGATCCCCTATACTTGTGGGTTATCAAGAGCTTTTTCTGGCGCCGTTGCCGGGGAGCATAGCTCTATTCTCTGAGTCACTTGGGATTTATATATGTTGATCACTATGAGGAATTTGAATGATCAAAGAACTAAGATTTTTTCCCTCAACTACGATGGGAGGTAAGGAACTGCCATCTAGCTCTACATTTGATTCACCTTCTGCTTTGAGTAAACTTGCGACAGCTACACCCACTATTGATTCTGATATGTCGCATGTTATTGATGATGCCACTTCTGCTATGCATGATGCTTATGATGAAACTACTTCTGTGCTTGATAATACTGTGCCACTAGGTGAATTTCTTGATGAACAACTTGTTAGGTTTAGAGAGAATGAAATTACTGAAACTGAAGATTATGATTCTCCCCCTAGATATGAATTGCCTGTTGTACCTGAGGGTTATGTTATGGATGAAGAAACTGCTAGAGACTTGTTTGCTTGCAATGATAGAGAAGATCTTAAGAAATTGTTAGCTAAGCTGAAAGAAAAATCCTTGAATGCTAGAATGAAATATGATCCCGCCTTTGCTACTTCACCTATCTTTGTTACTGATAAGGATTATGAATTCTCTGTCGATCCTGAGTTAATTACTTTGGTTGAATCTAATCCTTTTCATGGTTATGAATCTGAAACTGTTGTGGCACATCTTACTAAACTGAATGATATAGCCACCCTATTTGCTCATGAGGAAAAAATTCGCTACTACTATATGCTTAAGTTGTTTCATTTCTTGTTAAAGGGTGATGCTAAGTTATGGTTTAATTCTCTTGCTCCTGGTTGTGTGCGTAGTCCCCAGGATATGATATACTACTTCTCTGCAAAATATTTCCCTACTCATAAGAAACAAGCTGCTTTCAGGGAAATATTTAAGTTTGTGCAAATTGAAGAAGAGAGTCTCCCACAAGCTTGGGGGAGGCTTCGCCAATTACTTAATGCTTTGCCTGATCATCCACTCAAGAAAAAAGAAATACTTGATATCTTTTATAATGGACTAACCGATGCTTCTAGAGACCACCTGGATAGTTGTGCTGGTTGTGTTTTCAGGGAAAGAACTGTTGAGCAAGCTGAATTGCTATAGAATAATATATTGAGTAATTATAATGATTGGACACTTCCTGAACCAACTATGAATCCAACTCCGAAGAAATGGGGTATTCTATTTCTCAGTCCTGAATATATGCAAGAGACAAAGAAATCTATGAAAAAAGGTATTAAAGCTGAAGATGTTAAGAATTTACCGCCTATCAAAGAAATACATGGTCTTGATAACCCGACACAGGTAGTAGAGGTAAACTCTCTCCGTATATTTGATGAAGGTGATATTCCTCATAATAAGTCTGTTAGTCAATGCTTGGATGAGTTTGATAATTTTATTGTTAAACAAGAGAACTTCAATGCTTATGTTAGTAGACAATTGAAACGTAATGCTTACATGCTTGACCACTTGGGTGATTATATGAGTAGAACTGTTAGTGATCTTAAGCTTATTAGTAAACATGCTTCCATGGTTACAACTCAAGTAGAACAAGTACTTAAGGCACAAGATGAATTGCTTAATGAGTTGAATAGTAAGAATAATGATAATGTTGTTAGGGTTATGAACAGAGGTGGTAAAATAACCCAGGAACCTTTGTATCTTGAGGGCCATCCTAAGAGAGTTGAGCAAGATTCTTAGAGAACTAATACTGATGCACCTAGTCCTAATAATAAAAAGAAAAAGAAAACTGATAGGAGTTTGCATGCTAGTGAACCTGCCATAGACACACCTGAGAATCCCAACCATATTATATTTCTGTTGTTGAGACACAATCAGGTGATGAACATGAACCTAGTGATAATGTTAATAATGATGTTCATGTTGATGGTCATCCTAGTAATGATAATGATGTAGAGATTGAACCTGCTGTTGATCTTGATAATCCACAATCACAGAATCAATGTTATGATAAGAGAGACTTTGTTGCTAGGAAGCATGGTAAAGAAAGAGAACCATGGGTTCAGAAACCCATGCCCTTTCCTCCTAAGCCATCCAAGAAAAAGGATGATGAGGATTTTGAGCCCTTTGCTGATATGATTAGACCTATCTTTTTGCGTATGCGTTTGACTGATATGCTTAAAATGCCTCCTTATGCTAAGTATATGAAAGATATTGTTACTAATAAAAGAAAGATACTGGAAGCTGAAATTTCCACCATGCTCTCTAATTATACTTTTAAGGATGGAATACCAATTGAACTTGGAGATCCGGGAGTACCAACTATACCATGCTCCATTAAAATAAACTATGTTAAAACTGCTTTATGTGATCTTGGAGCCGGTGTTAGTGTTATGCCTTTCTCTTTGTATCGTAGACTTGAATTGAATAAGTTGACACCTACTGAAATCTCTTTGCAAATGGATGATAAATCAATAGCTATACCCATTGGTATTTGTGAGGATGTGCCTGTTGTGGTTGCAAACTTTACTATCTTAACGGACTTTGTTATTCTTGATATTCCCGAGGACGACAGTATGTCGATTATCCTTGGTAGACCCTTTTTGAATACTGCAGGGGCTTTTATTTATTGCAACAAAGGCAATCTCACCTTTCATGTTAATGGTAATGAGCATACGGTACACTTCCCGAAGAAACAACCTCAAGATCATAGTATCAACTCTATTGGAAAATTTTCAACTACTACTATTGAAGGTTTTGAATTCCCTCTACCTACTGTCAAAAAGAAATATGATCTTCTTATTGTTGGGGACATGCATATCCCCGTTGAGGTAACCTAGTGTTATTCGAAAATTCTTTCGTTTCATGCCATTCGGAAGAGGTTTGTTAATAATACTTGATCAACCTTGTTTATGGATTCCTTTCGATGGGCATGCGATGGATGAATTTAGAAAGCACAACTTTCTGTACCTATCTTTTACTTTCTGTTATTTAGATTAAATAAAGAAATATTAGTATTTTCTGTCTGTTTTCTGAATTATCCTTGTAATAAAAAAAAGGGAAACTCTTACAATCACCCGGCGGATCGCAGCGCCGACCACCTCCCCTGTGTTACACGTGTCTAAGTGAGAGCCCGCATATCATCCTTTGTCGAACGCGCTTCTGCAACATAAGCTATGTTTCTGAAAGATAGGTAGTGTTGCAATGGTTTACGACGGGTCTACGTTTTGCAACAAAACTTCTCTTGCGAAATTTTTGTGCAACAAGACCTCAGTTGCAAAAAAGTAATTTGCAAAAAAAACCCAGTTACAAAAAATGCAATAAAACAACTGTTGCAAAAAAATTCCGCAACAAGACCTGTGTTGCGGAAATAATTCTGCAATAAGACCCGTGTTGCAATAGGGGGCGCGCTCCGCCGCTTGATGCGGCAAATCTGACGGCTCGCGGCCCGGCTGATCTTTTAAAAAGATCAGCCGGCGGACGCATAGCAGACCCCATAAAAAATGTCCCGAAAATAAAAGTTCTGCAAATGCCCTGAAAATTTAGTATGATTTTTTATAGAATATTTAAGAATTTTTGGCACTCAACACACACTAGGGGGCCTCACCAGCTGGCCACAAGGGTGGAGGGCGCGCCCTGTCCTTGTGGGCCCCACGTGACCCCCCTCCACTTATTCCAGCACCCATCCACTCCTTCTTCCTCTAGAAAAAATCATCCCATAGCTCAAACCCGTGTTCTTGCTCATTTTGCTGCCATTTTCGATCTCCTTGCTCAAAGTTCCATTCACAAAACTGCTTTGGGGGATTGTTCTTCGGTATGTAACTCCTCCAATTGTCCAATTAGTTTTGTTCTAGTTCTTTTTTTATTGCAAATTTTTCTGCTGTGGTGACCTTGTTCTTGAGCTTGGATGTCAAATTTATATGGTCCAAAGTAGTTTTGATGCATGATATAGCCTCTAGGCACTTGTACGAGTAGTTGCTATCAATTTTATTGAGTTCAGCTCACTTTTATTCCGATTCACTAAAAATTTCAGAAATTTTCAGAGGAAGAAAAATGTCAAGGAGAATGTACAAAGGTGGTTCTTCAAGGAAGCAAGCACCGAGGCTCACGATACGTGAACCTGACCTTGAACCACCAAGAGAAGCCCAAGTGCAACCTTGTGAATGGCCGTCGGATGAATTTATGGCTCGTGCAGGTTTCAAGGATGAGTTCTACGCATACACGCAGAATGCCGACCTTGAGGATTTCTTATCAGACAAGTGCCTACAATATTATTATCTCACTGATTCCTTCGTGCAGAGGTTTGAGTTTTCATCTAAGCATAATAATCATATTTTCCTGTTTGATCTTTATGATGAATCTTATACCATGGACCTAGAAGACTTTTGTGATGCATGCAAAATTCCACAATGGGGTAGTCTTAGTGAGCCTCACAAATCTGAATACAATGATTTCCTTGCTAGCATCACTGTGGGAGAAACTAGAAATATCACGCAAGCTACCATAGGGAGCATTCACTTTCCTGCCATACACTACTTCGCTCTCTTTATAGGAAGATGCATTAATGGTAAACACGAGCATTGCCACCTGTGTGTTCTAGATCTTAGTGTCCTCAAATGTGCGGTTTTAGGCGATAAGCGATATAACTTGGGGGCTATTATTGCGAGAAGGTTGCATCATAATGCCAAATAGGGAGATTTATTTGGTGGGATTTATGCAACTCGTTTAGCTAACAATTTGGGTGTACCTATTAAAGGATATGATATTGAGTTGCCACCTGCTTTTGTAGATTATGAGGCTATGGTATGCTACCAGTTTCTTAAGAGGAACGAATAGATCCTCCAATACAGATTAATCTTTGATAGACGACGCGCCGTCCATGTTACTCTTCCTGCTCCTGCCTTCTTTAATTTTCAAGCAAATAGTAGGTATTTCATAACTAAAGAGGAGGCAAACGAGTATGAGAGAACAGAGGAGGCCGCTCGCCTCCATGCCGCAGCCCTTCAGGCAGTAGCTGCTGCATCTCAGTACAACCCCGACTACAACTTTGGATATCCGCCAGGCCAGCCATGGCCGTAGACCAACTTAGGCCAAAAGCCTAATCTTGGGGGAGTACGTATTTCTCACCGACATTACATTCATGTTCACACACTCATTTTAGTTGTCGGTGTTCATACTCTTTCATTATATTATCCATGCTAGTTTATTTCTTTTTCCCGCTTTCTTCTTGTGTGTTTGAAAAACCTTAAGAAAACCAAAAAAAAGTTGTAGTTAGTTTACTTTCTATGCTTGCTTATTACTAATATTAAAAGAAAACCCAAAAATATTTCTCATTCTTCTTTTGCTTGTTGGGAGCTTTTCCATGTAAATAGTTTTTCTCATTCTTGTTTTACTTACCATAGAAAAACAAAAACTCCAAAAATATTTCAGTGTGTTTATTTGAAATTCTTTTCTTTTCTTTGGGGGTTGAGAGGAGAAGACCACGATGAAAATGTTGATGGATCTCTTATGCACTATTGTTGATCTAACAAAGAGCCCATATTACTTTGTCTTCTCCTTTGAATAAATGTTTGCAGATTCCAGCTTAGTCCAATGCACGTGCACTATTATTATTATCCACACTGTTCGGTCATGCAAGTGAAAGGCAATAATGACGATATATGATGAAATGATTGGGATGAGGAAAAGTTGGTATGAACTCGACCAATCTTGTTTTTGTAAATATGATTAGTTCATCGCTCCTGATTCAGCCTATTATAAATGAAACATGTTTGCAATGACAACTAGAGATTATAGTTACTCATGCCATGCTTAATTCGCTAGGAGTTTGTAATGGTTTATCTTGCGTGCCAACATGGAAATTAAAATGCTTAATTCGCTAGGAGTTTGGAATGATTCGAGTGGCTTGACTTGGCACATGTTCACGCATGTAGTTGAAACAGAATCAACATAGCCTCTACGATATTTATGTTCATGGTGATTTATATCCTACTCATGCTTGGACTCAATGTTGGTTAATCTCAACGCATGTTTATGACTGTTGTCGCTCTCTAGTTGGTCGCTTCCCAGTCTTTTTCTAGCCTTCACATGTACTAAGCGGGAATATTGCTTGTGCATCCACTTCCATAAACTCCAAAGTTGTTCCATATGAGTCCACCATACCTTCCTATATGCGGTACTTACCTGTCATTCCAAGTAAATTTGCAAGTGCCAAACTCTAAATCTTCAAATGATAATCTGTTTTGTATGCTTGAATCGCTCATGTACCAACTAGGGTTGTGCATATCTTCCATGCTAGGTGGGTTATTCTCATGATGAGTGGACTCCGCTCATCATTCACGAGAAAATGGCCGGTAATCGGGATGCCCAGTCCCATGCTCAAATCAAATCAAAATAATTGCAAACAAAACTCCCCCAGGATTGTTGTTAGTTGGACGGTACCCGTTGTTTCGGACCAGCCGTGGAGTGTGCTTGTTGGTGGTGGGCGAGTATAAACTTTACCATTCTTGTTGGGAACCGCCTATAATGTATGTAGCATGGAAGATACCGAGATCTCTTGGTTGTTACGTTGACAATGAAAGCATACTGCTCAAAATATTATTGATCTCTGTTTTAAAAACTCGAGCTCTGGCACCTCTGCAAATCCCTGCTTCCCTCTGCAAAGGGCCTATCTATTTACTTTTATTGTCGAGTCATCATCCTCTTATAAAGCACCAGTTAGAGAGCACCACTGTCATTTGTATGCATTGCTATTAATTTATATTGAGTATGACTGTGATTGCATCTCTTTTACCATGAATTAAAATGTCTAGTCAGTCCTTGATCTTCAGAGGTGCTCTGCATTTATGTTTTGCGGTCTCAGAAAGGGCTAGCGAGATACCATCTTGTTATATCATATCATGATTGTTTTGAAAAAGTGTTGTCATCCGATATTTATTATTATTGCTCTCTAATTGATTATGCCATTGATATGAGTAAATGTGAGACCTAAAAGTTATTGTGAATATGGTTATAGTTCATGATCTATGCTGAAAACTTGAATGCTGGCTTTACATATTTGCAACAACAAGATCAAACAGAGTTTGTAAAAGTTTTTCTTTATCACTTTCAGTTTGTCAACTGAATTGCTTGAGGACAACCAATGGGTTAAGTTTGGGGGAGTTGATACGTCTCCATCGTATCTACTTTTCCAAACTCTTTTGCCCTTATTTTGGACTCTAACTTGCATGATTTGAATGGAACTAACCCGAGCTGATGTTGTTTTCAGCAGAATTGCCATGGTGTTATTTTTGTGCAGAATAAAAGGTTCTCGGAATGACCTGAAACTACACGGAGATAAGTTTTGGAATTAATAAAAAATATTGGCGAAAGAATCAAGTGAACTGGGCGCACACCCTGGCCACAAGGGTGGGGGGCGCGCCCACCCCCTGGGGCGCGCCCTCCGACCTTGTGGGGCCCCTGGACCTCCACCAACCTCAACCCCAACTCCATATATTCACGTTCGGGGAGAAAAAAAATCAGAGAGAAGGATTCATCACGTTTTACGATATGGAGCCGCCGCCAAGCCCTGTTCTTCCTCTGGAGGGTAGATCTGGAGTCCGTTCGGGGCTCCGGAGAGGGGAATCTGTCGCCATTGTCATCATCAACCGTCCTCCATCACCAATTTCATGATGCTCACCGCCGTGCGTGAGTAATCCCATTGTAGGATTGCTGGACCGTGATGGGTTGGATGAGATTTACCATGTAATTGAGTTAGTTTTGTTAGGGTTTGATCCCTGGTATCCACTATGTTCTAAGATTGATGTTGCTATGACTTTGCTATGCCTAATGCTTGTCACTAGGGCCCGAGTGCCATGATTTTAGATCTGAACCTATTATGTTTTCAAGAATATATTTGTGTTCTTGATCCTATCTTGCAAGTCAATAGTCACCTACTACATGTTATGATCCGGCAACCCCGGAGTGACAATAGTCGAGACCACTCCCGGTGATGACCGTAGCTTGAGGAGTTCATGTATTCACTAAGTTCTAATGCTTTGGTCCGGTACTTTATTAAAAGGAGGCCTTAATATCCCTTAGTTTCCAATAGGAGCCCGCTGCCACGGGAGGGTAGGACAAAAGATGTCATGCAAGTTCTTTTCCATAAGCACGTATGACTATATTCGGAATACATGCCTACATTATATTGATGAACTAGAGCTAGTTCTGTGTCACCCTATGTTATAACCATTGCATGATGAATGCCATCCGACGTAATTATCCATCACTGATCCATTGCTTACGAGCTTGTTTCATATTGATCTTTGCGCTGTTACTTTTCCATTGCCACTGTTACGATTGCTACAAAATTGCTACTGTTACTTTTGCCACTATTACCGTTACTTCGATACTACTTTGCTACTAAACATTTTGCGGTAGATATTAAGTCTTTCAGGTCTGGTTGAATTGACAACTCAGCGGCTCATACTTGAGAATACTCTTTGGCTCCCCTTGTGTCGAATCAATAAATTTGGGTTGAATACTCTACCCTCGAAAACTGTTGCGATCCCCTATACTTGTGGGTTATCATGCCTATATTCATGATCATTGCCTTAGATATCGTCATAACTTTGCGATTTTCTATCAATTGCTCGGCAATAATTTGTTCACCCACTGTATTATTTGCTTTCTTGAGAGAAACCTCTATTGAAACCTATGGCCCCCGGGTCTATTTTCCATCATATTAGTTTCCGATCCATTATTTTTGCAATCTTTTACTTTCCAATCTATAAACCAAAAATACCAAAAATATTTACTTTACCATTTATCTATCTCTGTCAGATCTCACTTTTGCAAGTAACAGTGAAGGGATTGACAACCCCTTTATCGCGTTGGGTGCAAGTTGTTTGATTGCTTGTGCAGGTATTAGGTGATTTGTGCGTTGTCTCCTACTGGATTGATACCTTGGTTCTTAAACTGAGGGAAATACTTATATCTACTTTGCGACATCACCCTTTCCTCTTCAAGGGACAAACCAACGCAAGCTCAAGAAGCAGCTGGAAGAATTTCTGGCGCCGTTGCCGGGGAGATCATATGAGTATAAATTCACCCGTCGATCGCGCGACAACATGATGTTTGATTTCCAAGTGAAGAACAATAGGTGTTGCCTTGAAGACTTCAACAACGGCGTCCGGGAGGACGACAACGAGAACGCCAGCGTGGCACGCCGCCTCTGCCGCCGCCGGAAATAGTTTTTGGGGTTTAATACTGTATCTTGATCATATGAATATAAATTCGCAGTGTGACTGAATGAAAGACGTGGTTTGAATGAACTTGCGTTTTTCTCTCTTAATATACAGACTTATAAAAAAAAATTCTTTTCAAAAAAAGGTTAAAGGTTTTTAAATATAAAACACTCATCGCAAACGTTTTAGTTAGAACACCTGTATGCAAACCGACAGCTTCCCCAGGAAGCCAAGGGAACATGTGCCGAGCAGGATTTGTGCAGCTCTTGATCGCAATCGTTTTAGATAGAACACCCGTTTGCAAAGTGAGAGCTATGGTCTTCCCTCGTAAGTCAAGGGAAAATTCGTAGTGTAGGATTTGTGCATCTCTTCAACGCCAATGGTTCAGATTGAATACGGTATGCAAAGCCAGACTTCGGCGCTAAGGTAAGAGAAAATGTGTCGAGCAGGATTTGTACATCCCTTCAACGCAAACGGTTGTTTTGGATGACCCTTGTGCAACCATGTACAGACAATTTGGTAAGATTTGCATCAGCCATATTGGGTATATTTCCATTTGTCAAACTGGAAAGATTAACATTTGTTGATCTAGTAACATTGCCATTTATCAACCTTGTAACACTGTGATTTGTCAAAATATGCAGCGAAAAATCAATAGCACTATCTAATTTTTGTAACTAAAATGTTGTAATTAAGCATAGATTTCATTCATAGATTAAGCGGTCGTTCTTTATACAAACAGTTCAACTCGACAGGTGAACCGACCAAAGTTTTCCCCAATTGTTGCCAATCACGTACTGAAATAGCTAGTTCAACTATATATACTAGCTAATTTTAAGTACGACGGTTTCCCCACATCTATAGTCAGATGAACTAAACAAAATAGCCCCTAAATACTACTACTAAGGAGGGGCATTGTAGTACTTCCGGCGGCCTCTCCTCTGCCGGGCACTCAGTAAGAGGCAGAGGAGGAGGAGCCTACCGACGAGCTGGACAACTACAATACGGTGCCTACCGCTGCGGCACCTTCAGCGACGCTCATCTCGAACGCCCTCTATCGCTCCAGATGACCCCTCTCGAAGCAGTGGTTCTCCTCGTAGATCTCCTGATTCCTCGCCTCTACGGCGGCGGTAAGGCTCTTTGCATGCTCGACGAGGCGCTCCTCCTCCTCCCGCAGAAACTCGGAGTAGCGCGCAATGTCGCTGACGCACGTGCGGGCCTCCACCTCAGCCTCCCTCCTTCGGGCGGCGGTGGCGGAATGGGTGATGACCCTGGCGGTCGACGGTGGGCTGGCGGCCATGGCGGCCGATGATGGGGTGGCGGCCACAACCACCACCTCCCGCCTTCGGGCCGCGGCGGCGGAGCGGGTGATGGCCACGGTGGCCGGCAGTGGTGTGGCAGCCACGAAGACCACCTCCCGCCTTCGGGCTGCAGCGGCGAAGCGGGCGATGGCCCTGGCTTTTGACGGTGGTGTGGCGGCCATGGCGGTAGATGGTGGGGTGGCGGCAACTGCTGCTGACGGGCAGCGGCGGTGGAGCATGTGGGGGGTGTTCTGCGCACACCCAACAAGGACGCCACACGCACTACACTACCCCGGGGACTACGCCGCCGCCGCGGTGTAGCCTCCCAGCTGGAGCTGTCCTCTGATGACGGCGGAGTGGCTGAGCGACGACAACGGACCAGTGCCACTGGCGATTGTGGGAGGAGCAGACGAGATAAGATATAGGGAAGAAGGGGAAAATGTGACACAGGACTTGCCGGTCGTGAGGGTTTATATAGCAGGCCGGTAAGCATTGGGATTTTGGGGGATTTCACCGACTCGGGCGGGAAGCTTGCACGGGAACCTGCGCGGTTGCGCGGGAACGGGCTCACCACTATTTGGCCAAAAGAACGCCCCCGCGTGCTGCTCAAGCTTGCGCTCTAAGCTGTCTGCGGCAACGGGGTGTCAAGACATGCGAGAGGAGGACGAAAGGACACGTACACATACGGTTAATAAAATTAAAATGTTTGCGATTAAATTACCTGCTACCTGCGGCCATGTTTATAGTTCGTCTATGTATTTTTGTGCCAAATTTTGACTATAGATTTAACTAATAAAATACAAATGCATGTTGCCAGAGATTATATAGTTGGATTCGTATTTGAACATATATAGTTTCCAATCATATAATTTTTGTAACATGAATTAACATTTTGTTGGTTAAATTTTAGGTCAAAATATGGCACAGAATATAAAAGGGACTAATAGACCAAGACGGCGGAAGTAGCACACGGCCACTCTCTATGCAGCGACGCAACTGTCGGCCGGCTTGTAGACGACCATTTCCTGCGTGTTCAACTGCTCTATGCCTGTGGTTGCTTGCGGTTGAGGCGGCCGCGGCGTGCTCTGCTCGCGTCCCGCCGCGCGCGCTCTGCTCTCGTGTCCCTCCGGGCGCTCTGTCCTCGTCCCTCCACACGTGCTGCTAGTGTTTGGGGCCGGCGCACGATCACGCACGTTCGTGTGCATGCGGTTGCGCCGGGCGCGGCGCGACGATGCAGTTACCAGCTGCAAAAACGGCCATGTGGACGCGCCGAGAATCCAGGCCGCCCGGCCCCCATTTATTCCTGCGGCCATTTACCTTCATCTCTCATGCCACACGACACAGTAAGCACACCAACAACAACACATACAGAGTGGACATCCAGCGGTTCCAATGGCGCTCCCCATGGCTCCTACGGCGCTTCCAGCGGCCGACGACGACAACGGCGGGCAGTTCACCACGCATCACATAGTGGACACCCACGCGAGGGGGAAGGCCCTTGTAACACCCCGCATGTAACTTGCCATATTTGTAACTCCGACTCTTGCCATTTCCGGCTTTGTGTTATGTTTTTCCCTCCGTGTCGGGTTTTGTCTTTCGTTTTGTATTTTTTCATGTCATGCATTTTCATATCATGTCATCATGTGCATTGCATTCGCATACGTGTTCGTCTCATGCATCCGAGCATTTTCCCCGTTGTCCGTTTTCCAATCCGGCGCTCCTATCTCCTCCAGTGCACCCCTCTAGTTTTCTTTCGTGTGCGTGTGTCAAACTTTCTCGGAATGGACCGGGGCTTGTCAAGTGGTCTTAATATACCACCCGGAGACTACCGGTCAAGTTTCGTTCCATTCGGAGGTCGTTTGGTACTCCATCGGTTAACCGGGCATCCGCAATGTCCATTTGAGTGTCCAGCAAAAACCCCCTCCAAAACCAGCCCAAAACCCACCAAACTCTCTTCCATGCTCTAGGTCGTTCGATCACGATCGTGTGGGCGAAAACCGCACCTCATTTGGAGCCTCCTAACTCCCTCTACCTATTTATAAGTGGGCATCCCGAAAAATGGAGTCTCACACGAAACCCTAAGTTTTTCCCTCCGCGCCGCCGGACGCGTCCGCCGACGGCCGGACACGTCCGCCGCCGCAACCGACGAATCGCGGCGCGCCACGTCGCTCCGCCGCCGCCGGCCCGCCGGGCCCGCGCGCCGGCCCTCCGGCCCGTCTCCTCCGCCGCCGCCTCGCCTCCCCGCCGGGCGCCGCCGCCGCGCCTTGGGCTCCGGCCGCCGCCCCCTCCTCCGGCGCCTCTCCTCTCCTCCGGTCCCCTCTCGCCGGCCCCTTCTCCTCCTCCGGCAGCCCGAGCCGGCGAGCTCCTATATATATATACACACACATCCCGAACCTGTTGATCACGGTATCATGGAGAAATCCTCTGTTCTCTTTTCTTGCTGTTTCCGGTCAGATTTATCAAGCTAGGCATCATGTATTCTTGCTCCTCCAACAACATGGAAGAAGATGCTTGGTTGATGAAGATCGAGATGAGGCGGGAGGAGCCTACAGATGCCGTCAAAGGAGACAAGGGCAAGAAAACTACCTTAGATCCATCCCCGGTGGCAGCACAAGCACTGCTGGCCGAGGAAGAGGAAGAGGATATCCTTAAGCCCTACCTTACTCACCTTACTCCTGTTGAGATTGAAGCTTTTCGCGTCATTGAAGTAGTTCGCATACAGAATAAATATCTTACTCACGAAAATATTCTGCATTCAGAGCATATCATCCATCTCCGGAGTGTCATCCGTCGATTGGAGAATCTCTTGATCCTTCAGGATAGAATCGCTTCATCACCACCATCATCTTCTTCACCGCTAAAAGAGAACTAAGTATCTGGTATGGGCAATCCCCTTGGCTTACGCCAAGCTTGGGGGAGGTGCCCCAGTATCCTATCATCCCACTATCTTTTTGCCTTCACTTGTTTTTAGTTCGATCTTTTGCTTTAGATAAATAAAAGTTAGTTCGATCCTTTCTTCTTCGAGAGTTTGCTTAGTGATCCATACTTGTAAGTGTGTGCAAGTTATATAATAAAGTTTAGTTTGAGTTTTTGCTTTCTTTACTTTCATGTTGCAAATAAAAGAAAAGAAATAAAGAAAGAAAAAGAGAAAGGAAATAAATAAAAGAAAGGATAGAAATAATGAAAATATCATATACTAATCCTATGGTAGGTGATGACACCACATAAGGAAAAGTATAAGTAGGAAATTTTATTAGAGACTGACAAACATAGCATTAGTCAATGATGCAACTCATTAAAGAATTAATAAGGGAAGAGAAGATTCACATATAAATATACTATCCTAGAAATCTTTTGTGACTATGAGCCCTCATCAAAATATTATATGCCAAAATTGTTGACGTTCGACAAGGAAGACAACTTAATGGTTTATGTTTGTTTATATTCACATAGAAGTCATATTGTCATAGATCCTTCAACATGTGGTGCTTTCCCCCTATCTTTGCTAGCCAAAAATTCCGCATTAAGTAGAGATACTACTTGTGCATCCAAAAACCCTTAAACCCAAATCTTATTTTCAAGTCTCCACCATACCTACCTAGGGATTGAGCAAGATCCCTCAAGTAAGTTGTCATCGGTGCAAAAGGGCAATAATAATTGCTTCTAAAAGTGTGAGATCATTTAGTGTAAGGGAAAATTGAGCGTTGCACGAACTTGTGATGGTGAAGAATAAAAGCGATAGACTGCATAATAAAGTTCACTATCACAAGGGGCAATGTAACGTGACGTTCTTTTACACTAAGGGGTTGAGCATACAAACAAATAAGCGCATGGCAACCTCTGCTTCCCTCTGCGAAGGGACTATCTTTTACTTTTATGTATTTACTTTTATGCAAAGAGTCAAAGTTTTCCATCTATTCCTTTTTATTTTTCTCCTTTGGCAAGCATCATGTCGTGAGGAAAGATCTAGGCACATATGTCCATTTGAATCTAGATAGCATGAGTTATTATTGTTGACACCACCCTTGAGGTGAATATGTTGGGAGGCGAAACTATAAGCCCCTATCTTTCTATGTATTCAGTTGAAACGTTTTGCTCATGTGTTCGCGGTGAGTGTTAGTAATCATAAAAGACTATATGATAGTTGAGTATGTGGACTTGCCTAAAGGCTCGGACACGTGACCCTTCCTGAAAAGATGATGAATTGTAGTTGCAAAGTTGACTGAGAACCCAGTTTGTTGGTTTTTAATAGAGTTTTTGCTTCATACTTCGTTTGTGTGATGAATTGTTACTTATTCATCAGAAGTATATGATAAAAGTTCTATGATAAAATTCCTCTGTTTAATTTTGTTGCTGTTATAATAATCAACATGATGCTTCATGTCTGTATTTTGTTTTTATTGACACCTCTCTCTCAAAGCATGTGGACATGTTTTTCGATTTCGGTTTTCGCTTGAGGACAAGCGAGGTCTAAGCTTGGGGGAGTTGATACGTCCATTTTGCATCATGTTTTCTTACTATTATTTATGATGTTTTTTATCCATAATAATACTTTTTGGAGTAATTCTAATGTCTTTTCCCTCATAATTTGCAAGGTACACACCAAGAGGGAGAATTCCGGCAGCTGGAAATCTGGACCTGGAAAAGCTACATCACACTACTGCAGGATGCTGCTAACGCGACACTACGATCAGAGACCCTTCGACGAAACTGTGTGCGATGTCATAATCGCAAACGGTGGTGTAAAATAACCGTCAAAAAAGGTGCAAAACATTTGTGATGGAGGATGCATCAAACACGGTTCAGATTTTAGTTGAGTGTGCGATGCAGGGCATATGGTTCAGCTCAATTAACTGTTTGGGATGAGGAGGAACAAAAGAAATGGGCAGCCAGATGAAGGTGTGTGCGATGTACAACATACGGTTCACTCGGATGAACTGTTTGTGATTAGGCAACACAAAAGAAACGGTCGGCCCAATCAAGGTGTGTGCGATGTATAGCATACGGTTCACTTGGATGAACTGTTTGTGATTAGGCAAGAGAACAGAAACGGTTCAATATAACAAGATGTGTGTGATACGCGGCAAACATGTCTGTAATCAGAAATGTGTGCGAAGACCGATAATAACGCAGACGATTGCTTCTAATAAGACGTATGTGATATGCTCTATCTACACAACATCTATTGGCCATTGTGGGACGGGCGGTCATCCGGATGCGCCATAAGGATGTGAAGAGGCATTCCTATCAGCAAGGAATAGTTGTTCCACCAGTAGCTCATGTAAGAAAACTATCAAGTTAAGTGTGCTCAGGCTGGAGATCGGATGGGTGACTGGATGGGAAGTTGTGTCAATGTTAAATTAGTTGATGGGATGGGTCATTTCGGTCAAATGACCGAAATGCCCCATTCCCTCAGCTAATTTAACCTCGAGGTCCTTGTTTTTTATTTTTTTAACACATGCTAAAGAAGGTCTACCACATTACTTTTTGACAATGTGCGATACGTGGCATACAGTTGATCCATCTGACCTATTTGTGATGGAATAGGCCGTGTGTGTTGTGGGCAAATGCTTGCTAGTATTCAACTGTTTGGGATTGATAAATTCATCACCAACGGGTTCCCTAGTGTGGTCCGTGTTCATCTGAACATCATCTACTTATTATGCTAGCTCGATGCTAAGTTTCCATTAATTGATGGCGTTTTATGAACACGTCACCGTTTCCCGCCATTTCCTCACCTGTTTCCCGCCACCCTACTATATTGCGCATAGGGGGCGCGCGACGCATGGAGGCGACAAGCGCAGCCTGTAGCACATCCACCTTTTCCAGGCATGCCAACCCACCAAAGCGCCGCCTCTACCATCAACCTCGTTGAAGAGGAAAACAAGCAGGGGCCAAGGCCCGTCGAGGCCGAGACGCTCCCCGGCAACGCGATGGACGACGCCGTGATGCGCGTCATCTCCAGGGTTGAGCAGACCTTTGGCGCATGGCGCTTGAGCGCCGCGGATAAAGATAGGCATGTCAGCGCCGATAGGCTGCAGCTCGCCGCACAACATGATCGATGGCGCGCCGCAGAGCAAGCTAGGCGCGTCCGCGCCGATAGGCTGCGGCTCGCCGCATGGCGAGACCATTGGAGTGCCGCAGAGCAAAAGGCACGGCGCGGCGCACAGCAAGAGCGGATCCATCGACGCTTGCCTGCTGTCGACACGGTGTCGCAGCTGGGTACATGTCCCGTCAGTACCCCCATTCCTCGCCAGGAGTGGGCAGAGGCCCTCAGCGCCGTACTTAAAACAGAGGCCGGTCGCGCCATACTTGCACCGAACGCCCGCCGCGCCGTTCGCATATGTGTCGTCGTTCGCCTTGTCCGCGGCCCGATGGATGCCAACGCGCTAGTCCGTAGGCTCGACAGCCTCCTTGGCCCAGGTGTCCACCTGGGCGCAGTAGAGGAACATGGCCGTCGCATCCTCGAGCTGGTGATCTCCGATGAAATAGCCAACTTGGAGCTCGAGATCGCGCTCCAGATGTACCGCGAGCGTGCCGACCGCTTGGACGAACGCCTGCACGAGTTCAGGCAGAGCCAAGAGCTACCCTAGGCAACGGCTGCTGGTCATGGTCTCATGGACGCATTTTATTTTGAAAAGTCGTTTTGACGTGGATAGCTATGTATTCACAGCAATCATAGTGTTGCTTTTTTTATTGCTCTGTTTCAATGTGTGTACTCTGTTTTCCATTCTTATATGTTCTGTTTCAATGTGTGTATATACGCTTTCCATTCTGTATATGTGGATGATAACAGCTAGATTCAAATTAGTATACAAAAACAGATAGAAAACGGAATTCGTAACATATATATATATTAATTGTTCATTAGATCATCACAGAATATTGATATATATATATATATATAATATCATCACATATACGTGATGATACTTAACAACTAGGTACAATGCATAAAATTGAAAACGAACTATACTAAAACTAATAATCCCTCCTGGGGCCAGTATTCCGATAGCCCCTCGCCAGCAGCTCGCTGGTGCACGGCGTCTTCCCAGTGTGGAGGCAATACTCCGACTCCTCCGCCTAGCAGCGCTTGACATACCGATCTGCCTCTTGCTAGCGGACGCGCGCGGCGGATCTTGCCATTTCATTGGGCGCCCACCGGAGCTCCTCGTCACTGGCACACTGGAGCTTATCGGCCCACCTCCACGCAGCTACGTCTGATACGTCTCCGTCATATCTTCTTTTCCAAATACTTTTTCCCTTGTTTTGGACTCTAAGTTGCATGATCTGAATGGAACTAACCCGGACTAACGCTGTTTTTAGCAGAATTGCCATGGTGTTATTTTTGTGCAGAAACAAAAGTTCTCGGAATGACCCGAAACTTCACGGAGATTATTTTTGGAAATAATAAAAATACTGGCGAAAGAATCAAGGCCAGGGGGCCCACACCCTGTCCAGGAGGGTGGGGGCGCGCCCCCTGCCTCGTGGGCCCGCTGGTGCTCCACCGACCTCAACTCCAACTCTATATATTCACATTCGGGGAGAAAAAAATCAGAGAGAGGGATTCATTGCGTTTTACGATACGGAGCCGCCGCCAAGCCCTAATCTCGCTCGAGAGGGCTGATCTGGAGTCTGTTCCGGGCTCCGGAGAGGGGAATCCGTCACCATCGTCATCATCAACCATCCTCCATCACCAATTTCATGATGCTCACCACCGTGCATGAGTAATTCCATCGTAGGCTTGTTGGACGGTGATGGGTTGGATGAGATTTATCATGTAATCGAGTTAGTTTTATTAGGGTTTGATCCATAGTATCCACTATGTTCTGAGATTGATGTTGCTATGACTTTGCTATGCTTAATGCTTGTCAGTAGGGCCCGAGTGCCATGATTTCAGATCTGAACCTATTATGTTTCCATGAATATATGTGAGTTATTGATCCTATCTTGCAAGTCTATAGTCACCTACTATGTGTTATGATCCGGCAACCCCGAAGTGACAATAATCGGTTCCACTCTCGGTGATGACCGTAGTTTGAGGAGTTCATGTATTCACTATGTGTTAATGCTTTGGTCCAGTACTCTATTAAAAGGAGGCCTTAATATCCCTTAGTTTCCATTAGGACCCCGCTGCCACGGGAGGGTAGGACAAAAGATGTCATGCATGTTCTTTTCCATAAGCACGTATGACTATATTCGGAATACATGCCTACATTACATTGATGAATTGGAGCTAGTTCTGTGTCACCCTATGTTATGACTGTTACATGATGAACCGCATCCGGCATAATTCTCCATCACTGATCCAATGCCTACGAGCTTTTCGCATATTGTTCTTCGCTTATTTACTTTTCCGTTACCACTGTTACAATCATTACAAAAAAACTATCATTGTTGCTTTTGCCACTGTTATTGTTACTATCATACTACTTTGCTACTAAATACTTTGCTGCAGATATTAAGTTATCCAGGTGTGGTCGAATTGACAACTCAACTGCTAATACTTGAAAATATTCTTTGGCTCCCCTTGTGTCGAATCAATAAAT
This sequence comes from Triticum aestivum, assembly GCF_018294505.1. Classification (NCBI taxonomy): domain Eukaryota; kingdom Viridiplantae; phylum Streptophyta; class Magnoliopsida; order Poales; family Poaceae; genus Triticum; species Triticum aestivum. Next base: position 376,816,244 of record NC_057814.1, on the reverse strand, counting down.
TTGGGTTGAATACTCTACCCTCGAAAACTGTTGCGATCCCCTATACTTGTGGGTTATCAAGACTATTTTCTGGCGCCGTTGCCGGGGAGCATAGCTCTATTCTTTGAGTCACTTGGGATTTATATCTGCTGGTCACTATGAAGAACTTGAAAGATGAGAAAACAAAAATTTATCCCTCAACTACGAGGGGAGGTAAGGAACTGCCATCTAGCTCTGCACTTGATTCACCTTCTGTTTTGAGTAAGCTTGCGACACCTAAACCTGCTTCCGCTATTAATTCTGATATGTCGCATGTTATTGATGATACCACTTCTGCTATGCATGATACTTAAGATGAAACTACTTCTATGGTTGATACTACTGTGCCACTAGGTGAATTTCTTGATGAACAAGTTGCTAGGGCTAGAGAGAATGAAATTATTGAAACTGATAATATTGATGAAAGTGATGATGAAGATTCTCCCCCTAAATATGAATTGCCTGTTGTGCCTGAGGGTTATGTTATGGATGAAGAAACTGCTAGAGACTTTCTTGCTTGCAATGATAGAAGTGATCTTAAGAAATTATTAGCCAAGCTGAAACAAAAATCTCTGAATGCATAGAATGAAATATGATCCTTCTTATGCTACTTCACCCATTTTTGTTACTGATAAGGATTATGAATTCTCTGTCGACCCTGATATAACTACTTTGGTTGAGTCTGATCCTTTTTATGGCTATGAATCTGAAACTGTTTTTTACAGAAAGACTATAAGGGAACCCCCTACAGTATAATTGGTGCAACAACCCCAAATTGCAAGTACCATGCCTTGAACCTGGGTGGGTGGGAGGGCATCAGCCCCTTCCCACCACTAGGCTATGAATCTGAAACTGTTGTGGCACATCTTACTAAATTAAATGATATAGCCACCTGGTTCACTAATGATGAGAAAACTCGCTACTATTTTATTCTTAAAATATTTCCGTTCTCATTAAAGGGTGATGCTAAGACTTGGTTTAATTCTCTTGATCCTGGTTGTGTGCGTAGTCCCCAGGATATGATTTATTACTTCTCTGCTAAATATTTCCCTGCTCATAAGAAACAAGCTGCTTTAAGGGAAATATATAATTTTGTGCAAATTGAAGAAGAGAGTCTCGCACAAGCTTGGGGAGGCTTCTCCAATTACTTAATGCTTTGCCTGATCATCCTCTCAAGAAAAATGAAATACTTGATATCTTTTATAATGGACTAACTGATGCTTCCAGAGACCATTGTGCTGGTTGTGTTTTCAGGGAAAGAACTGTTGATCAAGCTGAATTGCTATTGAATAATATGTTGACTAATGAAAATAATTGGACACTTCCTAAACCAACTCCTAAGCCAACTCCAAAGAAAAGGGGTGTTCTATTTCTCAGTCCTGAAGATATGCAAGAGGCAAAGAAATCTATGAAAGAAAAAGGTATAAAAGCTGAAGATGTTAAGAATTTACCTCCTGTTGAAGAAATACATTGTCTTGATAACCCGACACAGGTAGTAAAGGTAAATTCTCTTTATAGATACGATAAAGCTGAAATCCCTCCTACTAAGTTTGCTAGCCAATGCCTAGATGAGTTTGATAATTTTATGGTTAAGCAAGAAGATTTCAATGCTTATTTTGGTAGACAATTAAAACACAATGCTTATATGATTGAACACTTGAGTGATTATATGTCCAGGGTTAAAGGTGAACTTAAACTTATTAGTAAACATGCTTCTATGGTCACCACTCAAGTAGAACAAGTACTTAAAGCTCAGAATGATGTGCACAATGAATTGAATAGTAGGAATAATGACTTTGCTGTTAGAGTTGCAACTAGAGGGGGTAAAATGACTCAGGAACCTTTGTATCCTGAGGGCCACCCTAAGAGAATTGAGCAAGATTCTCGGAGAACTAATGTCGATGCACCTAGTCCTTCTAAAAAGAAGAAAAAGAAAAATGATAGGACTTTGCATGCTTCTAGTGAACCTGTTGTTGACACACCTGAGAATCCCAATGATATTTCTATCTCTAATGCTGAAACACAATGTGGTAATGAACATGAACCTAGTGATAATGTTAATGATGATGTTCATGATGATGCTCAACCTAGCAATTACAATGATGTAGAGATTGAACCTGCTGTTGATCTTGATAACCCACAATCAAAGAATCAACGTTATGACAAGAGACTTTGTTGCTACGAAGCACGGTAAAGAAAGAGAACCATGGGTTCAGAAACCCATGCCTTTTCCTCCCAAACCATCCAAGAAAAAGGATGATGAGGATTTTGAGCGCTTTGCTGAAATGATTGGACCTATCTTTTTGCGTATGCGTTTTACTGATATGCTTAAAATGAATCCTTATGCTAAGTATATGAAAGATATTGTTACAAATAAAAGAAAGATACCGAAGCTGAAATTTCCACCATGCTTGCTAATTATACTTTTAAGGGTGGAATACCAAAGAAACTAGGAGATCCAGGAGTACCAACTATACCATGCTCCATTAAAAGAAACTATGTTAAAACTGCTTTATGTGATCTCGGAGTCGGTGTTAGTGTTATGCCACTATCTTTATATCGTAGACTTGATTTGAATAAGTTGACACCTACTGAAATATCTTTGCAAATGGCCGATAAATCAACTGCTATACCTGTCGGTATTTCTGAGGATGTGCATGTTGTGGTTCCAAACATTACTATTTTAACGGACTTCGTTATTCTTGATATTCCCGAGGACGATAGTATGTCTATTATTCTTGGAAGACCCTTTTTGAATTCTGCAGGGGCTGTTATTGATTGCAACAAAGGCAATATCACTTTTCATGTTAATGGCAATGAGCATATGGTACACTTTCCGAGGAAACAACCTCAAGTTCATAGTATAAACTCTATTACACGCACAGTACTCGAAGGATTTATAACAGAGTAGCAATCACACACTTACTACATCGAATGTCTCCAAAAGAGAACTTATTACAATAAATATGGCTTAAGGCCATCTAATAACGATAACAGCGGAAGGCTTGGAAGATAAGTGAGTCCATCAACTCCAACGGCATCACCGAGTATAGAACCACGACCTAAGGCACCTTACTCGTCGTCTGAAAAGTCTGCAACATGAAATGTTGCAGCCCGAAAACGGGTCAGCACATGGAATATGCTGGCAATGTAACACATAGAGAGTAATGAACAGAATAATGCTATACTACATGCATATATGGCTGGTAGAAGGCTCTATGGTTACAGTTTTGCGAAAAGCCAATTTTTCCCTACTGCAAAGGAATAAATTTTATTTAACTATCATGGTGGTTGTTAAACATTGAGAATGGTTGACAGCATTCTCAATCCCAATTAAGTATCATCATCAAAACCCAACAAAATTAATTAAAGTAACATGATGAGATTCACATGAAAATCCAGATACTAGATACTCAAGTTGTCCATAACCGGGGACACGGCTAACCATGATTAGATTGTACACCCAGCAGAGGTTTGCGCACTTTTCCCCACAAGACTTGATCTCCTCCGTTGGGATTCTCGCACGTCATGGTGTTTGAGAAACGGATGACCGAGACACAGTCTTTCAGAAGCGTTAACTCTCTACTCCGGGTAGACAGTACCACCTACATCCCCTACATCTGCTAGTCTACCTCTTCAAGAGCTCACACAACGTACTCAACTATGCTAGAGCCCATAATAGCTTGTGGCTGCACACGGAAGTTTCTAGCATGAATAATCTCATGATCCCTTTGAGCCTGGGTGGCGGTCCAAAAGAAAAATAGGCAATCCTGGAATACCCAGGAACCTCAATCCACCCAGATGTGTGTTTTAGTTGCCACCTTAAGTTTAACCATTAATTGACAATCTCACATTTGTCATGGTAACACTCAAACCCAATCCACGTCTACTAGCATAACATAACAATATAAGCAAACGTAGAAGTAACTCCCAAGGGTTTGATAATAAAAAAGGCAATAGGTACTACCTCATCTACTTCCCAGAACCCACAATTTAATTAGATCCTAATCATGCAATGTTTGAGGGTTGATCTAATGCAATAAAACTGGGTAGTAAAAGTGGTATGATCAAAGTGTTACTTGCCTTGTTGATGATCGGGGAAACCTAGCGATTCGAAGTAGCAAGCGGCGCACTCCGGGTACTCTATCGCAAACAAACAAGCATACAATTAGTACTTATCTAATGCACAGGTAATAAGAACTCCGGTTTGCAAAAAGAATCAAATCAAACGAAGCAACAAAAATCAAACGACGAAAGAAACAAGCTTCGTTTACTAATCTGGACCTAAGTCAAATTTTACCAAAGCAAAAACTTGTTAGAGTTGGTTAAACGGAAAGAGGGCTTCGAGACGAAACTCTAGGCGCTAGAATCTCCTGATTCCGATAAACGAGCGAAAAGAAAAACGAAAACGAAAAACAGATCGGAAATCGCGATCTGGAATAATTGCGGAAAATCCGAGAAAAAGAAAACTGACGAACAGTTTAACGAACGGACGTTCGTTAACTGTAACTAAACGAAGTACGCGTTCGTTAAAACGAACGAATGAGCGAACGCTCGCTAAATAAGAAAACCGAAACAAAACGAATCCGATCTAAAAAAACCTAGGGTTTACAAAAAAACCAAACCGGGTTTTTTTTAAAACCGGACCGGGCGGCGGGCGGCGGTGTACCTCTGGCGAGGCGCTTCGGCGGGGCGGGGCGGCTCCGGCGGGGTGGCGAGGGGGTGGCGGGGCTCCGGCGGGGTGGCGAGGGGGCGGCGGGGCTCCGGCGGCGGCGGCGCGAAGGCGGCGGCAGCGGCTGCGGCGCGGGAGGCGGGGCGAGTCGAGGTGGCGGGGTGAGGGGGGTGGCGGCTTGGAGGAGGGGGCAAGGCGGCGGGGAGGAGTCCCGGCCGGACTCGGCGTGCGGCGGCGGGGCGGCTGCGGTCTCCGCGCGGGAGACGGCGGCGCGGGTGGTGGGCCGGCTCGACTGGGCTTCGGCCCAGTCGGGCGCGCGGGTTTTTTTAAACAATTCCGCCGAAACTAAAAAAAATTCTAGAAAATAAAATAGAATTCTAAAAATGCCAAAATAAATTTTCACCATCTAAATAAAATATTTAGAACGAGATGAACATTTTCTTGGCCCTAAATGCAATTTTGAAAAACGTGCAATTTTTCTAAATTCAAATAAAATAGCCAAAACACCAAATAAAATAAAATATGATTTTTTATTAAATCCTCAATATTTCTTATTTTTGGGAAAGTCATTTTATTCCCTCTCTCTTATTTTTATAAATTAAATAATTGAAGATAAAATAAATAAAATCAAATGATCCTATTTTCAAAATTCGAGAAAACTCAAATATGAAAATAACGAAATCCCCAACTCTCTCCGTGGGTCCTTGAGTTGCGTAGAATTTCTAGGATCAACCAAAATGCAAATAAAATATGATATGCAATGATGCTCTAATGTATAACATTCCATATTGAAAATTTGGGATGTTACACCCTGGCCTGAGGGGCTGGAGCTACCGCGGCGACCAGAGGGGATCGCCAGCGAGCTCGAGCTCGGGGACGGCAGCCCGCGGCCTGCCCAGCCAGGCTACGGCTTCCTACTCGCTTGTGGGGTGTGTGGGAGTGCTGGATGGTGCTCGAGGAGGCTGGGGGCGGCTCCATTTATAGGCGAGCGGCGAGGGGGTTTCGGGCTCCGCCGGTGGACACCTGTCCACGGCGCCCGGCGACGAGCGGCATCAGTGAGAGGGGGAGAAGGCGACGCAGCTCACACGGCAACTGCTGGCGAACGGGGACGAGCACAGGAACGAGGAGAAGGCGACGAGGACAGTGTGCACCGCACTGTTGGGTTGGCTGGACCGTGCCCGTGCTCGCTGCGGCGAGCTCCGGCGTCGGCGAGCGCCAGAGGGGAGTTAATGGCATTGAGACAAAGATGGTGGCGAGGTTTGGCACGCTCGGGCAGACGAGGGAAGCGAGCACGCGCGAACAGAGCGCTCGGCGGCACTTAGAGCGCGTCGACACGCAGGCATGACATGGTGGACACGCGTGGTCACCGTGCGAACTCCTCCCTCAGGCCAGCCTACATCCAAAAATCATGTCTGGCATGTTGTTCGTGGTGGTTTTGAAGCTTACCGCGCTTTGGTTTGGATCCAGGTGCAGTAGAGAATTTTTTACATGCCAAGTAAGTTTCTAGTCAGTAACTTTGAGCAGTTACTGAGGTCAAACGGTTGGGATTTGGAGGCTGTGCTTTGGAGGTTAGCCATGATCTACTAAGGTGAAAATGCACAAGAAAACCCGGGCACAATGGAGCAAGTAAAATGGTAGTTGCTGTAGAAACCACCATTTCTGTCCAGAACAGAAAATATTTTTTGTAGCAAAAATATTCCAAAAAGTGATGAAATATTTTTGCTCAGGAAGGTGCCCTAGGTTTCAAAGAATATTTGTGAATTTTCTCAGATTTTTCTGGGCCATAAAATTGAGGTTGCTTTGGAGCATACTGATCTGGCTAGGGTTTTTGGGAGAAGAATGAATATTTTTCATTTAAGAAAAATATTCCAAAGATTATTTTGGGGTGGATCAGAAGGGGAATGATCATTTGGGAGGGAAATGGAGCACTTGGGTGAAAGCCAAGGGTACCCAAGTGTTTAAGTCCATATGAAAAGATTCAAAAACTCCAAATTTCAAAATGACTTCAAATCAAAATCAAGCAAATGAGAGAGGGCAAAAACCAGGCTGTCACAATGATATAGTATATAGGCACTTGTAGGAGTAGTTGCTATCAATTTTGTTTAGTTTGGTTCACTTTTATTTTGAGTTACTAAAATTTTTGCGAGGAAGAAATATGTTTAGGAAAATGTACCAAGGTGGTCCTTCAAGGAAGCAAGGGCCTAGGCCCGCAATACGCGCTGCGGACGATGAACCACCGAGGGAAGCTCATGTGCGGGCTTGTGAATGGCCTTCAGAGGACTTCATGGATCGAGCTGGAATCAAGGAAGAATTTAACGCATATGTGTGTAACGCTGATCTTGTGAGCTTCAAGGCAGATAAGTGACGTCAGTACCACTATCTCACTGATTCCTTTGTGAGGAGGTTTGAATTTTCATCTTCACGCAATTCTCAAACTGTCATGTTTGATCTTTATGAAAATTCTTACACTATGGACTTAGAGGATTTTAATACTGCTTGCAAACTTCCACAATGGGGTAGTCCTAGTGAGCCTCGCAAATCTGAATTTAGAGATTTTCTTGCGAGTATAACTGTGGGGGAATCTAGAGATATAACACAAGCTACCATAGGGAGCATTCATTTTCTTGCCATACATTATTTTGCTCTCTTCATAGGTAGGTGCATAAATGGTAAGGATGAAGCATGTCACATGTGTGTCCCTGATCTCAGTGTTCTCAGGAGTGCCGTGTTAGGAGATGAACATTATAATTTGGGAGCCATTGTTGCACATAGGTTGCATAATAATAGAATTAATGGAGATTTCTTTGGCGGAATTTCTGCAACCCGTCTAGCTAATTTTCTTGGTATACCTATTCGTGATTATGATATGGAATTGCCTCCTTCTTATCTAGATTTTAATGCCATGGTTCACCATCAGTTTGTTGAGAGGAATGAACCGCCTCTCCAGTACCGACTAATCTTTGACAGGCGTCACGCCGTCAATATTGTCCTCCCTGCTCCTACTCTCCTTGACTTTCAGGCAAAGGGGAGATGTGTCATAACCAGGGAGGAGGCAAATGAGTATGAGAGGAGGACGAGGGCAGCTCACCTCCAAGCTGCAGCCCATGATGCAATAGCTGCTGCATCTCAGTATGACCCCAACTATCACTTCGGATATCCGCCAGGCCAGCCATGGCAATAGACCAACTTAGGCCAAAAGCCTAAGCTTGGAAGAGTACGTATTTCTCACCGACATTACATTCATGTTCACACACTCATTGCTAGTTGTCGGTGCTCGTACTCTTTCATTGTACTATCCATGCTAGTTTATTTTCCTTCTTATGCTTTCTTCTTGTGTGTTTGAAAAACCTTAAGAAAAAAAATTAGTTGTAGCTTTTAGCTAGTTTTCTTTTCATGCTATGTAGCGACCCGACCCGAAATCGGTCAAGTCTTTGTGTAGCTGTACCATCCCAAGATGATGCTGGCACACACAGTACATTCATGCAAAGATTCAAAGTTCAATCACACCTGAATTTATTACACGATTCTCATATCGAGTCTTTATTACATCATAATAAATTCGGCCGAAGGCCAACTCATGAGAAATAAACTAAATAAAGCTGCGGAAGCATAGACGAATAGCGAGTCCATCCGACTCCATAGGGCAATCGCCAAGCGTGGATCGTAGCCTCACTCCTGATCGGAAAACTCCTCTGCAACATAAGACGTTGCAGCCGTGTAGGTCAGCATTTTGAATATGCCAGCAAGTCATGAAGAGAGAACAACAATAAAATTACTAATACTATATGCAATTTGGCTGTGGGGCTCTAAGTTTCATTGTTTTGCGAAAAAGCCGGTTTTTCCCTACAACAATGAACTTGTTTGCAATTACTACAAAATGTTGGTAGTTATTGAGATGGTTCCGCCAACCAATGTCTCATTCCCAATTATTAAATAACCCCTCAATTAGTTTATTAAGTTCGGTGTTGAGATTTCCGAAATACTCCAATCCCAGAGGCTCATTTGTCCGTAACCGGGGACACGGCTAATCGATTAGGTTGTTACTCTGCAGAGTCTTGTGCACTTTACCCGCAAGAATCGTTCCCTCCTTTATGTCTCGCACTGCCTGGTGTTTGAAGACGGGACGAACGAAACAGGGTCTTCTGAAGAGTTCCTCTGGGCCACTGCCGGTGCCCATCCAATCCTACCGTTCTTCTACATCTCGTAGCACCGTCCGGCCAGAGTCACGCCTAGGGTCAACCCAGCCAGAGCCCATAATGGCTTGCGGCTGCACAGGTAAGCTTCCGGTCAATGGGTATCCATCCGTCTCTTCGTGGCTGGGTGAAGCTTTCCGCAAGATGTCATGGCGCTTCTCCATGCATCCCGGCCATCCGCTGGTTTCTCCAGGGTGCCCGTCAACCGTCCTCCACCCAGTAGTGAATTTTGAAGTCCATCTTGAGCTTGATGTCATGGGGTTTTCATCATCTTGACTCTCGCATCTCCCTTATGAATCACTCAACCAACCCCGTCTACGAGCATAGCAAATAAACTACATCGTCCCGGGCATCGGTAACAAGGGAGAAGGGTTCATCCTACCTCATGATACTACTCAAGAACATAACTTAACAAAATTCTCCTACTGCATGCATGGTGGGGAGGTATAACTCTAATGCAATAAAATCATAGGTATTGTAAAAACATGATCAAATGACTTGCCTGGCTGACGGTCTTCGAAAGCTAGCGACTCGTAATAGCAGGCTTCGCACTCCGGGAATTCTACCGAGTCAAACAATAGCACAAATAAGAATAGCACAATATAACATAACAGCAAGTTGAAGTAAAACACCTAAGCACTCAAACCAAAACCAAAGAAAAACTCGGAGAAAGCAAATCAAGGTTTTCATCATAACAAGCAACAACTAAGAAATAGTTTTACACAACTAAAACTTTTCTTAACAGAACCTAAGCATTGGTTTTGCTAACTAACAGAAGGGAAAACATCATACAAACTAGTAGCAAAAAGAATCACATCAAAAGCTATTATAGAACTCCTATTATGCCTAAAACAATCCTAGCAAAGAAAATAAAATAAAAAATTTATTCTACCGTAAATAAAAGTTCCTCCTCTGTAGCTACAGAAACTAATCTAAAATAAACTATAACATAATAAAAATAAAATTATTTACTAACTAGAACAGTAGGAAAACAGCAGCTAGCTAAATAAACAAGAAAAACTTGATTTCGACATAAAACTAATTGTTTATTAATCTAAAATACCAAAACAAGTTCCTACTGCTAGGCATGGTCAAAACTAAGCAGTAGAAAAAAGAATCACTCAAAAATAATAATCCTAACTCAATTTATGGCAGAAAAACTAATCTGTCTAAATCTAATATAAAACTATTTCTAATAATTTAAAACATGGCTAAACCTACTTTCTACAGAAACTACAACAAATTTGCCAAACTAACAAAAAAAGAATCAACTAAAAATATAAATAACCTAAAAGATATAGATTTTTTCAAGATTGCAAACTATTTTGTTTTAAAACAGAACGAAAATAAACGAAAATAAAACTAACGCGCTAACGGGCCGAAACAGTGAGCGTTCTAAAAGTAAACAGCGCCTAAGCGTTTAATAATCCAACGCGTCCACGGGCTAACAGAAATAAACCAGTCCGGCCGGTCCAACTAAACACAACATAAAATAAACCGATCTAAACCGAAAACTAAAACCGATCTAAACAAATAAACCTAACCCTTCGGGATCTAATCTGGGCCCTAGATTGGAAATCGGACGGTGGTGGGAGTCCGGTGGCTTACAGCGGCGGTCGACGGCGAGGTGGGCTCGGGCTTGGTGACGGGGGCCTCCGGTGGTCCGAGGCGGCGGCGGAGTCGTCGTGCGGTGAGGCAGCTCCAGGCGGAGACTCTGGTGGAGTCGTCGGAGGGCGGGGACGTCGGAGTCGATTGGGGCGAACTCGGGTGAGCTCCTGCTCCGGCGGGCGGCGGACGAGCTCGGGACGATGGCGTCGGGGGCTCCTGGACAGGGAGATGATGTCAAGGAGGTGCGGCACGAAGTGGAGGTTCGGGTGAAGATGCTTGGAGGGGCAGAGGGTGCTCACCGACGGCGTAAGTGCGGCGAACCGAGGTGGCGGTAGCGAGATGCAAACGGAGATGGCGACGGCTCTGGTGGGTTTCGGGCGTAGGGTTTAAGGGGTTCGAGAGAGGAGGGGCTTGGCCTTTTATAGGGCATAGTCTTGGGCGAGGGGGCGACGCGGGATCGCGATCCCGAGAAGATCGCGGTGTCGGGCGCGCTCCGCGCATGCTCCGGTGCGGCGTGCGTGCGCGAGGGGGAAAGAAGAGGTGGGGCCAGCGCGTCAGTGAGAGAGAGAGAGGAGAGAGGATCGGGCGACCGATCGGGAGAGGGTTCGGGCGTGCGGCGCGCTGGGGTAGGCCGGCTCGCGTCGGTGTGCTGGGCCGGCTGGCTCCCTGGGTGCTGGGCGGTTGGCTTGGCCAGCTCGGGGCTTTCTTTTTTTTTGAAATAGAGGGAAGGAAAAAACATATATATTATTTTTATATAGGACATATATATATCAAATTCTCAGGGGAATTAAATCCTATAACGTGGACATTTTTCAGAGGTAAAACTCAAACTTCAAAAAACAAACATTTTCTGGAAATCCAAATAAATTTCAAATTTAAATTCAACTTTTTGGCAATATTTTTCTTCTGACATTTTTTGGAGTGTCATGTTAGCTCCTCTCATACTTTTGATCAAGTATTTGTGAGGGATATTTGATATAAATTTCAATGCCAAATCAAGTTCAAATTCACAACAAAAACTCAACTGCCTCTGAAATTTTCAAATGCCACTCAATTTCAATCAAAATGCATAGATGCTTAGCTAATAATTGTAAAACATTCCAAATTGAAAATTTGGGATGTTACAAACCTACCCACCTTAAGATGAATCTCGCCCTCGAGATTCGGTTTGGCTAGCAAATAGGTGCAGGTGGTCTCGGCGGAGGTCTTCTTCTTGCTCCCAGGTGGCTTCCTCCTCGGAATGATGACTCCACAGAACCTTGCAAAACTTGATGATCTTGCTGCGGGTGACTCCGTTCGCAGTCTCGAGAATTCGGACGGGTTTGTCCTCATAAGTCAGATCACTGTCGAGCTGTATGGCCTCTAGGGGCACTGTGTCTCTCAACGAAATTTCGGCCATCTTAGCATGGCATTTCTTCAGCTGAGAAACATGGAAGACATCGTGAACTCCAGACAATCCTTCCGGCAATTCCAGCTTGTGAACAACTTCTCCACGACGTTCGAGGATTTTGTAGGGGCCAATGAACCTGGGTGCCAACTTTCCTTTAACACCAAAGCTCTTGATTCCACGAAGTGGGGATACACGGAGATATGCTCGGTCTCCAACTTCATACGTTATCTCCTTGCGTTTACTGTCGGCATAACTCTTCTGTCTCGACTGGGCTATCTTGAGTCTATCTCGAATCAGCTTGACCTTCTCTTCGGAGTCTCTGATAAGATCGGGACCAAAAAGTTTTCGATCTCCAAAACCATCCCACAACAATGGTGTTCTGCACCTCCTTCCGTATAGAGCTTTGAAAGGAGCCATTTATAGACTAGTCTGATAACTGTTGTTGTACGAGAACTCTGCATATGGCAAGTTGTCATCCCAGCTAGACCCATAGTCTAGCGCACAGGCTCTCAACATGTCCTCCAAAATCTGGTTGACTCTCTCGGTCTGTCCATCTGTCTGCGGATGAAAAGTTGTACTGAACTCCAGCCTCGTACCCAAAGTTTCATTCAACTGATTCCAAAACTTTGAGGTAAATTGTGTTCCTTTATCTGACACGATACTCCTCGGAACTCCATGCAGACATACGATCCTGGTCATGTATATCTTGGCTAACTTAGCGCTGGTATAGATAGTCTTCACGGGAATGAAATGAGCTACCTTGGTCAAGCGATCAACCACTACCCAGATAGAATCATAACCTGAACGGGTCCTCGGTAATCCTGTGATAAAATCAATTCCAAGTTTTTCCCATTTCCACTCGGGTATCGGCAAAGGTTGAAGTAACCCTGCCGGCTTCTGATGTTCCGCCTTTACTCGCTGACAAACATCGCATACTGCTACGTACTCGGCAATATCCTTCTTCATACCTGTCCACCAGAAACTTTCCTTCAAATCCAGATACATTTTGGTGTTGCCTGGGTGAATCGAGTATGGTGAATCATGGGCCTCCTGAAGAATTAACTTCCTGACCTCTGGGTCATTAGGCACATAGATGCGATCCTCAAACCATAAATTTGCGTGCTCATCTTCACGAAAACCTTTCGCCTTTCCGTTACACATCTTTTCCTTTATCTCTGCAATTCCCTTGTCTATCTTCTGGACTTCATGGATTCTTTCGGTCAGAGTGGACTGTATATCCAAGGTGGCGACAAATCCTCTCGGTACTATCTCCAGTCGGAGCTCTCTGAGATCGTCGCCTAATTCCTGAGGTAATCCTCCAGCTATGAGGGTGCTCCATAACTTTTACGGCTCAAGGCATCTGCTACAACATTTGCCTTCCCTGGGTGATAATGCAATCTCATGTCATAGTCCTTGATCAATTCAAGGCATCTCCTCTGCCTGAGGTTCAATTCCTTCTGCGTGAAAATATACTTCAGGCTCTTATGATCCGTGTAAACATCACAACTGTTTCCGACAAGGAAATGTCTCCAGGTCTTGAGTGCGTGCACTACGGCTGCTAACTCCAAATCGTTTGTGGCATAATTCATCTCGTGAGGTCGTAGCTGTCTGGAGGTATAAGCTACAACTTTTCCTTCTCCTGAAATAACATGTCCGAGGAATCCGACTTCCTTCAGCCAAATTCACATTTGCTGAACTTGGCATATAACTGATGTTCCCGGAGTTTCTCCAGAACTAGACGCAGATGTTCCTTATGCTCTTCCTCGCTCTTGGAGAAAACAAATATGTCATTGATGAACACCACGACAAACTTGTCCAGATATTCCATAAATACCTTATTCATCATGCTCATGAAATACGCAGGGGCATTAGTTAATCCGAATGACATGACGGTATACTCATATAAACCATACCTGGTGGTGAAAGCTGTTTTGGGTATATCATGTTCACGAATCTTCAACTGATGATACCCTGATCGAAGATCGATCTTGGAGAATACCTTGGCTCCAACTAGTTGATCAAATAAATCATTAATCATCGGCAGAGGGTACTTGTTCTTGATGGTCACATCGTTCAATGAACGATAATCCACAACCATTCTCAGGGTTCCATCCTTCTTCTCTACCAAAAGAACTGGGGCTCCCCAAGGTGACGAGCTTGGCCGAATATATCCCTTCTCCAATAGCTCCTTAATTTGCTTCTTGATCTCTTCCAAATCATTCGGGGGCATCCGATAGGGTCTCTTGGATATTGGGGCTGTGCCGGGCAATAACTCAATCAAAAACTCAATGTCTCTGTCCAGTGGCATCCCTGGAAATTCCTCTGGAAACACATCGGGAAAATCTTGCACTACGGGCACTTCCTCCTGAACAACTCCCGTGAGGGAATTCACCTGATTCTTCATCGGTGTGCGTCTGGATACATACTTGATCCTCTTCTGCTCCGGGGTGGTGAGCAAAATCGTCTTGCAGGCACAGTCCATGTTGCCTTCAAACTTGGTCAACCAATCCATGCCTAGAATTACATCCAAACTCTGGGATTCCAATACTATGAGGTCTGCGGGAAAATCATGGTTTCCGATGCTAAGGGTCGAATGACAGCCTAAGCCTGTCGTCATCTCTCCTCCTGGGGAAGTGACCTGAAGCGGGGTTCTAAGGGTTCTAGTGGGCAACCCGTACTTTTCCACAACTACCCTTGATATGAATGAATGCGTTGCACCGGATTTAAAGAGTACCAATACTGGATGTGAATTTAATAAAAACTTACCAACCATAGTGTCTGGCTGATCATAGACGTCCTCCACGTCAAGGTGATTCACCTGAGCACGAGGAAAAGGGTTGGGCTTCTTTGCTGAGCTTCCATTGCCGTTGCCGTTTCCATTCCTCTGCTTGGCCTCCGGACAATCGGTGGCACAGTGTCCTGTCTTCTGGCACTTGAAACAGGTGATATGACTCAGATCCTTCTGAGCCGGAGCAGGACGGTGCTGGTTGCCATTGCCTCCATTGCCTGACTTGGAGTTGTTGTCGTGGTTGCGATTGTTCCCATTCCCTCCATGGTTATGTCCTCCATGATTATGTCCTCCATGGGCGTGATGGGTATGTCCTCCCGAGTATGGGGTATAGCGGGGCTTCTGCTAAGCTCCGGAGTTGTACTTTCCCTGGCCATATTTCCGCTTGCGGCTATCAATCTGCTGCTGCTTGCCTTCAAGTATGGTGGCCTTGTCTACCAGCTCCTGGTAGTTGTTGAAGGTAGCCACCATTAGCTGCATTCCTAGCTCATCATTGAGTCCCTCGAGAAACTTCTCTTGCTTTGCGGCATCTCTGGCCACATGATCTGGGGCATAGCGAGATAATTTGCTGAACTCATCCACGTACTGCCCCACAGTACGGTTCCCCTGGCGTAAGTTGCGGAACTCATGCTTCTTCAGACTCATGGCTCCAGCTGAGACATGAGCGGTGCGGAAAGCCTGCTGGAACTCAGCCCATGTCACGGTGGCGGCCGGATAAGTGGCGGTGTACTTCTCCGACCAAGAGGCTGCAGGTCCATCAAGCTGATGTGCGGCAAAGCGCACCTTTTCTGCATCTGTGCAACCAGCAGTGGCTAACTCCCTTCCGACCTTGCGGAGCCAATCATCGGCCACAATCAGCTCAGTGCTGCTAGAGAACACTGGCGGATTCAGCCTTAGGAAGCGGGTCAAGTTGTCAACAGGGGGTGGTGGCGGTGGATTGTTGTTGTTGTTGTTGTTGTTGTTGTTCTGGTTCTGGATGAGCATCTGCATCAGGGCATTCTGCTGCTGGATCAGCTGGGTGAGCTCCGGCGGAAAGTTGAAACCAGGGTCACGTCTCGGAGGCATCTGGTGTTTTGGAGTGCATGACAAATTAGAATAGAACAAGGGTCTAATGAGAAAATAGCACTACCCATATGAATGCGCAATCATAATCACAGCAATCATTTATTCATTCATCTCAAACAAGGTTCAATCTCGGATTACAAAAACCTCACGACTAATCGAAAATAATGGCCTAACTGATCGACAAAAAAATTAACATGGCGGTCGACTAAATGTCTTCATCAATTATTCTTGCATCCTCCGGTGCGGCGTCTCCTCTTGCGGCTTCCTTCGGTGGAGCTCTCTTCATATTCCTGGTCATTGCTCACGAGGGGTCCACCATCTCCACTCGGAAAAAGTTCTTCTCCCAGGTCTATCTTCTCCTCCAGTGTGGCAATATATTTATCCCGAACCTCGATTCTATCCATAAAATCCTTGACTTCTTCTTCATGTTCAAGGAAGTCCGCGCGTGCTTTCTCCTCCAGTTCCAGTTCACGGAACAACAACCTCCTGTGTACCTTCGAGTTTCGGCGCGTCTGGATTTCCCGGTTCCTGATGAGACTCTCCAAGTCTTGGACATATGAAAGAATGGAGTCATCCTCTACGGTACGGATGATATCTCCATTCCTAGCTCTGCGAGAAATCATGGCGAGGTCTGATGGGTCGAGCTCGGCCCTGTACTCTTCTCGGAGATGTCCAAGTGCACGATAAATCGCCATGTCTCTTCCGAAGATCCAAGTGAAATCGGTAAACTCAAAGTCAATGGATTCTGAATGTCCTCCGAAGGTCCTCCCTGGAATGTGCACTATAATCCTGTAGCGGGTATCCGTAGGAAGTGCATTGATAGGCTTCCCGGTGATTGAGGGCAGAGCAATCTTCAGCTTCTTCATGATCTGAACCAGCTTCTTGCCGAGAAGCATCGTCTCATCTGGCTGGCAAAACTCCGGTAGCAGAACTGGGGTGAACTCGGCGGCCATCTAGAATGTTGAAAATCGGAGAGAAGTCAGAAATGAACAGGGGAGAATTACATAATGATAAGGACATAAAATAAAATAGTCTCTTCCTATGGCTTTCCGATCCTAGGGGTTACGTCCTACGGTCAGCGTGTGCTCTGAATACCATCTCTGTAGCCACCCGACCCGAAATCGGTCAAGTCTCTGTGTAGCTGTACCATCCCAAGATCATGCTGGCACACACAGTACATTGATGCAAAGATTCAAAGTTCAATCACACCTGAATTTATTACACGATTCTCATATCGAGTCTTTATTACATCATAATAAATTCGGCCGAAGGCCAACTCATAAGAAATAAACTAAATAAAGCCGCGGAAGCGTAGACGAATAGCAAGTCCATCCGACTCCATAGGGCAATCACCAAGCGTGGATCGTAGCCTCACTCCTGATCGGAAAACTCCTCTGCAACATAAGACGTTGCTGCCGTGTAGGTCAGCATTTTGAATATGCCGGCAAGTCATGAAGAGAGAACAATAATAAAATTACTAATACTATATGCAATTTGGCTGTGGGGCTCTAAGTTTCATTGTTTTGCGAAAAAGCCGGTTCTTCCCTACAACAATGAACTTGTTTGCAATTACTACAAAATGTTGGTAGTTATTGAGATGGTTCCGTCAACCAATGTCTCATTCCCAATTATTAAATAACCCCTCAATTAGTTTATTAAGTTCGGTGTTGAGATTTCCGAAATACTCCAATCCCAGAGGCTCATTTGTCCGTAACCGGGGACACGGCTAATCGATTAGGTTGTTACTCTGCAGAGTCTTGTGCACTTTACCCGCAAGAATCGTTCCCTCCTTTATGTCCTCGCACTGCCTGGTGTTTGAAGACGGGACGAACGAAACAGGGTCTTCCGAAGAGTTCCTCTGGGCCACTGCCGGTGCCCATCCAATCCTACCGTTCTTCTACATCTCGTAGCACCGTCCGGCCAGAGTCACGCCTAGGGTCAACCCAGCCAGAGCCCATAATGGCTTGCGGCTGCACAAGTAAGCGTCCGGTCAAGGTGTATCCATCCGTCTCTTCGTGGCTGGGTGAAGCTTTCTGCAAGATGTCATGGCGCTTCTCCATGCATCCCGGCCATCCGCTGGTTTCTCCAGGGTGCCCGTCAACCGTCCTCCACCCAGTAGTGAATTTTGAAGTCCATCTTGAGCTTGATGTCATGGGGTTTTCATCATCTTGACTCTCGCATCTCCCTTATGAATCACTCAACCAACCCCGTCTAAGAGCATAGCAAAATAAACTACATCGTCCCGGGCATCGGTAACAAGGGAGAAGGGTTCATCCTACCTCATGATACTACTCAAGAACATAACTTAACAAAATTCTCCTACTGCATGCATGGTGGGGAGGTATAACTCTAATGCAATAAAATCATAGGTATTGTAAAAACATGAACAAATGACTTGCCTGGCTGACGGTCTTCGAAATCTAGCGACTCGTAATAGCAGGCTTCGCACTCCGGGAATTCTACCGAGTCAAACAATAGCACAAATAAGAATAGCACAATATAACATAACAGCAAGTTGAAGTAAAACACCTAAGCACTCAAACCAAAACCAAATAAAAACTCGGAGAAAGCAAATCAAGGTTTTCATCATAACAAGCAACAACTAAGAAATAGTTTTACACAACTAAAATTTTTCTTAACAGAACCTAAGCATTGGTTTTGCTAACTAACAGAAGGGAAAACATCATACAAACTAGTAGCAAAAAGAATCACATCAAAAGCTATTATAGAACTCCTATTATGCCTAAAACAATCCTAGCAAAGAAAATAAAATAAAAAAATTTATTCTCCCGTAAATAAAAGTTCATCCTCTGTAGCTACAGAAACTAATCTAAAATAAACTATAACATAATAAAAATAAAATTATTTACTAACTAGAATAGTAGGAAAATAGCACCTAGCTAAATAAACAAGAAAAACTTGATTTCGACATAAAACTAATTGTTTATTATATCTAAAATACCCAAAGAAGTTCCTATTGCTAGGCATGGTCAAAACTAAGCAGTAGCAAAAAGAACCACCTAAAAATATTAATTCTAGCTCAATTTATGGCAGAAATACTAATCTGACTAAAACTAATATAAAACAATTTTTAAGTACTAAAGCATGGCTGAATCTATTTTCTACAGAAACTATAGGAAATTTGCAAACTAGAGCAAAAAGAATCAACTAAAAAAATGAGTAACCTAAAAGTTGTAGATTTTACAAGAACATAACTATTCTGTTTTAAAAACACAAACTAAAAAAACTAACGCTCTAACGGGCCGAAACAGTGAGCGCTCTAAAACTATTCAGCGCCTAAGCGTTTAATAAACCAATGCGTCCACGGGCTAACAGAAATAAACCGATCGGCCGGTCCAATTAAACCGCAACTTAAAATAAACTGATCTAAACCGAAACTAAAACCGATCTATATGAAATAAAACAATACCCCTTCGGGATCTAATCTGGGCCCTAGATTGGAAATTGGACGGTGGTGGGGAGTCCAGTGGCTTATAGCGGCGGTCGACGGCGAGGTGGGCTCGGGCGTTGGTGGCGGGGGTGCTCCGGTGGTCCGAGGCGGCGGCGGAGTCGTCGTGCGGGTGCGGCAGCTCCAGGCGGAGACTCTGGTGGAGTCGTCGGAGGTCGGGAACGTCGGAGTCGATTGGGGCGAACTCGGGTGAGCTCCTACTCCGGCGGGCGGCGGACGAGCTCGGGACGATGGCGTCGGGGGCTCCTGGACAGGGAGATGATGTCAAGGAGGTGCGGCACGAAGTGGAGGTTCGGGTGAAGATGCTTGGAGGGGCAGAGGGTGCTCACCGACGGCGTAAGTGGCGGCGAACCGAGGTGGCGGCGGCGAGATGCAAACGGAGATGGCGACGGCTCTGGTGGGTTTCGGTCGTAGGGTTTAAGGGGTTCGAGAGAGGAGGGGCTTGGCCTTTTATAGGGCGTAGTCTTGGGTGAGGGGGCGTCTCGGGATCACGATCCCAGGAAGATCGGAACCGCGGCACGCTCTGGACGTGCTCTGGTTCGGTTTCGTGAGCGAGGGGTTGGGGATGAGGGCAGGCCCCGCAGTCAGTGAGACAGAGAGGGGGAGAGGCGTGACGGGCGACCGAGGGTGAGGGGGTTCGGGCATCGGGCGCTGGGGGCAGGCCGGCTCGGGCGTTGGTGGGCTGCGCCTGGCCCGGTGGTGGGCTGCGCTCGGCGCTGGCTGGGCCGGTTGGCCTGGCTGGTGCCTGGGGCTTTCCCTTTTTTTGAATTAGAGAGAAGGGAAAATATAGAAAAATATATATTATTTTTATATAGGACATATATATCAAAATTCTCAGGGGAATTAATCCTACAACATGGACATTTTTCCAGAGGTAAAACTCAAACTAAAAAAACAATTTCTGGAAATCCCAAATAAAATTGAAATTTAAATTCAAACTTTTTGGCAATACTTTTCTTCTGACATTTTTTTGGAGTGTCATGTTAGCTCCTCTCATACTTTTGATCAAGTATTTGTGAGGGATATTTGAAATAAATTTCAATGCCAAATCAAGTTCAAATTCACAACAAAAACTCAACTGCCTCTGAAATTTTCAAATGCCACTCAATTTCAAACAAAATGCATAGATGCTTAGCTAATAATTGTAAAACATTCCAAATTGAAAATTTGGGATGTTACAAACCTACCCACCTTAAGATGAATCTCGCCCTCGAGATTCGGGTTGGCTAGCAAATAGGTGCAGGTGGTCTCGGCGGAGGTCTTCTTCTCGGTCCCAGGTGGCTTCCTCCTTGGAATGATGACTCCACAGAACCTTGCAAAACTTGATGATCTTGCGGCGGGTGAATCTGTTCGCAGTCTCAAGAATTCGGACGGGTTTCTCCTCATAAGTCAGATCACTGTCGAGTTGTATGGCCTCTAGGGGCACTGTGTCTCTCAACGAAATTTCGGCCATCTCAGCATGGCATTTCTTCAGCTGAGAAACATGGAAGACATCGTGAACTCCGGACAATCCTTCCGGCAATTCCAGCTTGTAAACAACTTCTCCACGACGTTCGAGGATTTTGTAGGGGCCAATGAACCTGGGTGCCAACTTTCCTTTAACACCAAACCTCTTGATTCCACGAAGTGGGGATACACGGAGATATGCTCGGTCTCCAACTTCGTACGTTATCTCCTTGCGTTTACTGTCGGCATAACTCTTCTGTCTCGACTGGGCTATCTTGAGTCTATCTCGAATCAGCTTGACCTTCTCTTCGGAGTCTCTGATAAGATCGGGACCAAAAAGTTTTCGATCTCCAAAACCATCCCACAACAATGGTGTTCTGCACCTCCTTCCGTATAGAGCTTCAAAAGGGGCCATTTTCAGACTTGTCTGATAACTGTTGTTGTACGAGAACTCTGCATATGGCAAGTTGTCATCCCAGCTAGACCCATAGTCTAGCGCACAGGCTCTCAACATGTCCTCCAAAATCTGGTTGACTCTCTCGGTCTGTCCATCTGTCTGCGGATGAAAAGTTGTACTGAACTCCAGCCTCGTACCCAAAGTTTCATGCAACTGATTCCAAAACATTGAGGTAAATTGTGTTCCTTTATCTGACACGATACTCCTCGGAACTCCATGCACACATACGATCCTGGTCATGTATATCTTGGCTAACTTAGTGCTGGTATAGATAGTCTTCACGGGAATGAAATGAGCTACCTTGGTCAAGCGATCAACCACTACCCAGATAGAATCAGAACCTGAACGGGTCCTCGGTAATCCTGTGATAAAATCAATTCCAAGTTTTTCCCATTTCCACTCGGATATCGGCAAAGGTTGAAGTAACCCTGCCGGCTTCTGATGTTCCGCCTTTACTCACTGACAAACATCGCATACTGCTACTTACTCGGCAATATCCTTCTTCATACCTGTCCACCAGAAACTTTCCTTCAAATCCAAATACATCTTGGTGTTGCCTGGGTGAATCGAGTATGGTGAATCATGGGCCTCCTGAAGAATTAACTTCCTGACCTCTGGGTCATTAGGCACATAGATGCGATCCTCAAACCATAAATTTCTGTGCTCATCTTCACGAAAACCTTTCGCCTTTCCGTTACACATCTTTTCCTTTATCTCTGCAATTCCCTTGTCTGTCTTCTGGGCTTCACGGATTCTTTCGGTCAAAGTGGACTGTATATCCAAGGTGGCGACAAATCCTCTCGGTACTATCTCCAGTCGGAGCTCTCTGAGATCGTCGGCTAATTCCTGAGGTAATCCTCCAGCTATGAGGGAGTTCACATAACTTTTATGGCTCAAGGCATCTGCTACAACATTTGCCTTCCCTGGGTGATAATGCAATCTCATGTCATAGTCCTTGATCAATTCAAGGCATCTCCTCTGCCTGAGGTTCAATTCCTTCTGCGTGAAAATATACTTCAGGCTCTTATGATCCGTGTAAACATCACAACTGTTTCCGACAAGGAAATGTCTCCAGGTCTTGAGTGCATGCACTACGGCTGCTAACTCCAAATCGTGTGTGGCATAATTCATCTCGTGAGGTCGTAGCTGTCTGGAGGTATAAGCTACAACTTTTCCTTCTTGCATGAGCACTCCTCCGAGTCCTTGACGAGAAGCATCACAATATACCTGGTAATCCTTGTGTATATCCGGCAAAATTAGCACCGGGGCGGTAAACAAACGTGTCTTCAGCTCCTGAAAACTGGCTTCACAATCCTCGGTCCAAATGTACTTGGCTCCCTTCATCAACAGCTCAGTCATGGGCTTGGCAATCTTGGAGAAATTCTCAAAAAACCTCCGATAATATCCTGCGAGTCCGAGAAAACTGCGGATCTCCTTGACTAAGGTGGGGGATTGCCAGTTGGTGACCGATTCGACCTTGGTGGGGTCGACTGCTATTCCTTCTCCTGAAATAACATGTCCGAGGAATCCGACTTCCTTCAGCCAAAATTCATATTTGCTGAACTTGGCATATAACTGATGTTCCCGGAGTTTCTCCAGAACTAGACGCAGATGTTCCTTATGCTCTTCTTCGCTCTTGGAGAAAACCAATATGTCATTGATGAACACCACGACAAACTTGTCCAGATATTCCATAAATACCTTGTTCATCATGCTCATGAAATACGCAGGGGCATTAGTTAATCCGAATGACATGACGGTATACTCATATAAACCATAACTGGTGGTGAAAGCTGTTTTGGGTATATCCTGTTCATGAATCTTCAACTGATGATACCCTGATCGAAGATCGATCTTGGAGAATACCTTGGCTCCAACTAGTTGATCAAATAAATCATTAATCATCGGCAAAGGGTACTTGTTCTTGATGGTCACATCGTTCAATGAACGATAATCCACAACCATTCTCAGGGTTCCATCCTTCTTCTCTACCAAAAGAACTAGGGCTCCCCAAGGTGACGAGCTTGGCCGAATATATCCCTTCTCCAATAGCTCCTTAATTTGCTTCTTGATCTCTTCCAAATCATTCGGGGGCATCCGATAGGGTCTCTTGGATATTGGGGCTGTGCCGGGCAATAACTCAATCAAAAACTCAATGTCTCTGTCCGGTGGCATTCCTGGTAATTCCTCTGGAAACACATCGGGAAAATCTTGCACTACGGGCACTTCCTCCTGAACAACTCCCGTGAGGGAATTCACCTGATTCTTCATCGGTGTGCATCTGGATACATACTTGATCCTCTTCTGCTCCGGGGTGGTGAGCAAAATCGTCTTGCGGGCATAGTCGATGTTGCCTTCAAACTTGGTCAACCAATCCATGCCTAGAATTACATCCAAACTCTGGGATTCCAATACTATGAGGTGTGCGGGAAAATCATGGTTTCCGATGCTGAGGGTCGAATGACAGCCTAAGCCTGTCGTCATCTCTCCTCCTGGGGAAGTGACCTGAAGCGGGGTTCTAAGGGTTCTAGTGGGCAACCCGTACTTTTCCACAACTACCCTTGATATGAATGAATGCGTTGCACCGGATTCAAAGAGTACCAATACTGGATGTGAATTTAATAAAAACTTACCAACCACAGTGTCTGGCTGATCATAGACGTCCTCCACGTCAAGGTGATTCACCTGAGCACGAGGAAAAGGGTTGGGTTTCTTTGTTGAGCTTCCATTGCCGTTGCCGTTTCCATTCCTCTGCTTGGCCTCCGGACAATCGGTGGCACAGTGTCCTGTCTTCTGGCACTTGAAACAGGTGATATGACTCAGATCCTTCTGAGCCGGAGCAGGACGGTGCTGGTTGCCATTGCCTCCATTGCCTGACTTGGAGTTCTTGTCGTGGTTGCGATTGTTCCCATTCCCTCCATGGTTATGTCCTGCATGATTATGTCCTCCATGGGTGTGATGGGTATGTCCTCCCGAGTATGGGGTATAGCGGGGCTTCTGCTAAGCTCCGGAGTTGTACTTTCCCTGGCCATATTTCCGCTTGCGGCTATCAATCTGCTGCTGCTTGCCTTCAAGTATGGTGGCCTTGTCTACCAGCTCCTGGTAGTTGTTGAAGGTAGCCACCATTAGCTGCATTCCTAGCTCATCATTGAGTCCCTCGAGAAACTTCTCTTGCTTTGCGGCATCTGTGGCCACATCATCTGGGGCATAGCGAGATAATTTGCTGAACTCATCCACGTACTGCCCCATAGTACGGTTCCCCTAGCGTAATTACGGAACTCACGCTTCTTCAGACTCATGGTTCCAGCTAAGACATGAGCGGTGCGGAAAGCCTGCTGGAACTCAGCCCATGTCACGGTGGCGGCCGGATAAGTGGCGGTGTACTTCTCCCACCAAGAGGCTGCAGGTCCAACAAGCTAATGTGCGGCGAAGCGCACCTTCTCTACATCTGCGCAACCAGCAGTGGCTAACTCCCTTCCGACCTTGCGGAGCCAATCATCGGCCACAATCGGCTCAGTGCTGCTAGAGAACACTGGCGGATTCAGCCTTAGGAAGCGGGTCAAGTTGTCAACAGTGGGTGGTGGCGGTGGATTGTTGTTGTTGTTGTTGTTGTTGTTGTTGTTGTTGTTGTTGTTGTTGTTGTTGTTGTTGCTGTTGTTGTTGTTGTTGTTGTTGTTGTTGTTGTTGTTCTGGTTCTGGATGAGCATCTGCATCAGGGCATTCTGCTGCTGGATCAGCTGGGTGAGCTCCGGCGGAAAGTTGAAACCGGGGTCACGTCTCGGAGGCATCTGGTGTTTTGGAGTGGATGAGAAATTAGAATAGAACAAGGGTCTAATGAGAAAATAGCACTACCCATATGAATGCGCAATCATAATCACACCAATCATTTATTCATTCATCTCAAACAAGGTTCAATCTCGGATTACAAAAACCTCACGACAAATCGAAAATAATGGCCTAACTGATCGACAAAAAAAATTAACATGGCGGTCGACTAAATGTCTTCATCAATTATTCTTACGTCCTCCGGTGCGGCGTCCTCTGGTGCGGCATCTCCTCATGCGGCTTCCTTCGGTGGAGCTCTCTTCATAATCCTGGTCATTGCTCACGAGGGGTCCATCATCTCCACTCGGAAAAAGTTCTTCTCCCAGGTCTATTTTCTCCTCCAGTGTGGCAATATATTTATCCCGGACCTCGATTCTATCCATAAAATCCTTGACTTCTTCTTCATGTTCAAGGAAGTCCGCGCGTGCTTTCTCCTCGACTTCCAGTTCACGGAACAACCGCCTCCTGTGTACCTTCGAGTTTCGGCGCGTCTGGATTTCCCGGTTCCTGATGAGACTCTCCAAGTCTTGGACATATAAAAGAATGGAGTCGTCCTCTACGGTACGGATGATATCTCCATTCCTAGCTCTGCGAGAAATCATGGCGAGGTCTAATGGGTCGAGCCCGGCCCTGTACTCTTCTCGGAGATGTCCAAGTGCACGATAAATCACCATGTCTCTTCCGAGGATCCAAGTGAAATCGGTAAACTCAAAGTCAATGGGCTCTGAATGTCCTCCGAAGGTCCTCCCTGGAATGTGCACCATAATCCTGTAGCGGGTATCCGTCGGAAGTGCATTGATAGGCTTCCCGGTGATTGAGGGCAGAGCAATCTTCAGCTTCTTCATGATCTGAACCAGCTTCTTGCCGAGAAGCATCGTCTCATCTGGCTGGCAAAACTCCGGTAGCAGAACTGGGGTGAACTCGGCGGCCATCTAGAATGTTGAAAATCGGAGAGAAGTCAGAAATGAATAGGGGAGAATTACGGAATGATAAGGACATAAAATAAAATACTCTCTTCCTATGGCTTTCCGATCCTAGGGGTTATGTCCTACGGTCAGCGTGTGCTCTGAATACCATCTCTGTAGCCACCCGACCCGAAATCGGTCAAGTCTCTGTGTAGCTGTACCATCCCAAGATCATGCTGGCACACACAGTACATTGATGCAAAGATTCAAAGTTCAATCACACCTGAATTTATTACACGATTCTCATATCGAGTCTTTATTACATCATAATAAATTCGGCCGAAGGCCAACTCATGAGAAATAAACTAAATAAAGCCGCGGAAGCGTAGACGAATAGCAAGTCCATCCGACTCCATAGGGCAATCGCCAAGCGTGGATCGTAGCCTCACTCCTGATCGGAAAACTCCTCTGCAACATAATACGTTGCAGCCGTGTAGGTCAGCATTTTGAATATGCCGGCAAGTCATGAAGAGAGAACAACAATAAAATTACTAATACTATATGCAATTTGGCTGTGGGGCTCTAAGTTTCATTGTTTTGCGAAAAAACCGGTTCTTCCCTACAACAATGATCTTGTTTGCAATTACTACAAAATGTTGGTAGTTATTGAGATGGTTCCGTCAACCAATGTCTCATTCCCAATTATTAAATAACCCCTCAATTAGTTTATTAAGTTCGGTGTTGAGATTTCTGAAATACTCCAATCCCAGAGGCTCATTTGTCCGTAACCGGGGACACGGCTAATCGATTAGGTTGTTACTCTACGGAGTCTTGTGCACTTTACCCGAAAGAATCGTTCCCTCCTTTATGTCCTCGCACTGCCTGGTGTTTGAAGACGGGACGAACAAAACAGGGTCTTCCGAAGAGTTCCTCTGGGCCACTGCCGGTGCCCATCCAATCCTACCGTTCTTCTACATCTCGTAGCACCGTCTGGCTAGAGTCACGCCTAGGGTCAACCCAGCCAGAGCCCATAATGGCTTGCGGCTGCACAGGTAAGCTTCCGGTCAAGGTGTATCCATCCGTCTCTTCGTGGCTGGGTGAAGCTTTCCGCAAGATGTCATGGCGCTTCTCCATGCATCCCGGCCATCCGCTGGTTTCTCCAGGGTGCCCGTTAACCGTCCTCCACCCAGTAGTGAATTTTGAAGTCCATCTTGATCTTGATGTCATGGGGTTTTCATCATCTTGACTCTCGCATCTCCCTTATGAATCACTCAACCAACCCCGTCTACGAGCATAGCAAAATAAACTACATCGTCCCGGGCATCGGTAACAAGCGAGAAGGGTTCATCCTACCTCATGATACTACTCAAGAACATAACTTAACAAAATTCTCCTACTGCATGCATGGTGGGGAGGTATAACTCTAATGCAATAAAATCATAGGTATTGTAAAAACACGATCAAATGACTTGCCTGGCTGACGGTCTTCGAAAGCTAGCGACTCGTAATAGCAGGCTTCGCACTCCGGGAATTCTACCGAGTCAAACAATAGCACAAATAAGAATAGCACAATATAACATAACAGCAGGTTGAAGTAAAACACCTAAGCACTCAAACCAAAACCAAAGAAAAACTCGGAGAAAGCAAATCAAGGTTTTCATCATAACAAGCAACAACTAAGAAATAGTTTTACACAACTAAATTTTTTCTTAACAGAACCTAAGCATTGGTTTTGCTAACTAACAGAAGGGAAAACATCATACAAACTAGTAGCAAAAAGAATCACATCAAAAGCTATTATAGAACTCCTATTATGCCTAAAACAATCCTAGCAAAGAAAATAAAATAAAAAATTTTATTCTACCGTAAATAAAAGTTCCTACTCTGTAGCTACAGAAACTAATCTAAAATAAACTATAACATAATAAAAATAAAATTATTTACTAACTAGAACAGTAGGAAAACAACAGCTAGCTAAATAAACAAGAAAAACTTGATTTCGACATAAAACTAATTGTTTATTAAATCTAAAATACCCAAACAAGTTCCTACTGCTAGGCATGGTCAAAACTAAGCAGTAGCAAAAAGAAACACCTAAAAATATTAATTCTAGCTCAATTTATGGCAGAAATACTAATCTGACTAAAACTAATATAAAACAATTTTTAAGAACTAAAGCATGGCCGAATCTATTTTCTACAGAAACTATAGGAAATTTGCAAACTAGAGCAAAAAGAATCAACTAAAAAATGAATAACCTAAAAAGTTGTAGATTTTACAAGAACAGAACTATTCTGTTTTAAAAACACAAACTAAAAAAAAACTAACGCTCTAACGGGCCGAAACAGTGAGCGCTCTAAAACTATTCAGCGCCTAAGCGTTTAATAAACCAATGCGTCCACGGGCTAACAGAAAATAAACCGATCGTCCGGTCCAATTAAACCGCAACTTAAAATAAACTGATCTAAACTGAAACTAAAACCGATCTATATGAAATAAAACAATACCCCTTCGGGATCTAATCTGGGCCCTAGATTGGAAATCGGACGGTGGTGGGGAGTCCGGTGGCTTACAGCGGCGGTCGACGGCGAGGTAGGCTCGGGCGTTGGTGGCGGGGTGCTCCGGTGGTCCGAGGCCGCGGCGGAGTCGTCGTGCGGGTGAGGCAGCTCGAGGCGGAGACTCTGGTGGAGTCGTCGGAGGTCGGGGACGTCGGAGTCGATTGGGGCGAACTCGGGTGAGCTCCTGCTCCGGCGGGCGGCGGACGAGCTCGGGACGATGGCGTCGGGGGCTCCTGGACAGGGAGATGATGTCAAGGAGGTGGGGCACGAAGTGGAGGTTCGGGTGAAGATGCTTGGAGGGGCAGAGGGTGCTCACCGACGGCGTAAGTGGCGGCGAACCGAGGTGGCGGCAGCGAGATGCAAACGGAGATGGCGACGGCTCTGGTGGGTTTCGGGCGTAGGGTTTAAGGGGTTCGAGAGAGGAGGGGCTTGGCCTTTTATAGGGCGTAGTCTTGGGCGAGGGGGCGTCTCGGGATCACGATCCCAGGAAGATCGGAACCGCGGCACGCTCTGGACGTGCTCTGGTTCGGTTTCGTGAGCGAGGGGTTGGGGATGAGGGGGGGACCCACGGCCAGTGAGACAGAGAGGGGGAGAGGCGTGACGGGCGACCGAGGGTGAGGGGGTTCGGGCATCGGGCGCTGGGGGCAGGCCGGCTCGGCCGTTGGTGGGCTACGCCTGGCCCGCTGGTGGGCTGCGCTCGGCGCTGGCTGGGCCGGTTGGCCTGGCTGGCGCCTGGGGCTTTCCCTTTTTTTGAATTAGAGAGAAGGGAAAATATAGAAAAATATATATTATTTTTATATAGGACATATATATATCAAAATTCTCAGGGGAATTAATCCTACAACATGGACATTTTTCCAGAGGTAAAACTCAAACTAAAAAAATAATTTCTGGAAATCCCAAATAAAATTGAAATTTAAATTCAAACTTTTTGGCAATACTTTTCTTCTGACATTTTTTTGGAGTGTCATGTTAGCTCCTCTCATACTTTTGATCAAGTATTTGTCGGGGATATTTGAAATAAATTTCAATGCCAAATCAAGTTCAAATTCACAACAAAAACTCAACTGCCTCTGAAATTTTCAAATGCCACTCAATTTCAATCAAAATGCATAGATGCTTAGCTAATAATTGTAAAACATTCCAAATTGAAAATTTGGGATGTTACAAACCTACCCACCTTAAGATGAATCTCGCCCTCGAGATTCGGTTTGGCTAGCAAATAGGTGCAGGTGGTCTCGGCGGAGGTCTTCTTCTCGCTCCCAGGTGGCTTCCTCCTCGGAATGATGACTCCACAGAACCTTGCCAAACTTGATGATCTTGCTGCGGGTGACTCTGTTCGCAGTCTCGAGAATTCGGACGGGTTTCTCCTCATAAGTCAGATCACTGTCGAGCTGTATGGCCTCTAGGGGCACTGTGTCTCTCAACGAAATTTCGGCCATCTCAGCATGGCATTTCTTCAGCTGAGAAACATGGAAGACATCGTGAACTCCGGACAATCCTTCCGGCAATTCCAGCTGGTGAATAACTTCTCCACGACGTTCGAGGATTTTGTAGGGGCCAATGAACCTGGGTGCCAACTTTCCTTTAACACCAAAGCTCTTGATTCCACGAAGTGGGGATACACGGAGATATGCTCGGTCTCCAACTTCATACGTTATCTCCTTGCGTTTACTGTCGGCATAACTCTTCTGTCTCGACTGGGCTATCTTGAGTCTATCTCGAATCAGCTTGACCTTCTCTTCGGAGTCTCTGATAAGATCGGGACCAAAAAGTTTTTGATCTCCAAAACCATCCCACAACAATGGTGTTTTGCACCTCCTTCCGTATAGAGCTTCGAAAGGGGCCATTTACAGACTGGTCTGATAACTGTTGTTGTACGAGAACTCTGCATATGGCAAGTTGTCATCCCAGCTAGACCCATAGTCTAGCGCACAGGCTCTCAACATGTCCTCCAAAATCTGGTTGACTCTCTCGGTCTGTCCATCTGTCTGCGGATGAAAAGTTGTACTGAACTCCAGCCTCGTACCCAAAGTTTCATGCAACTGATTCCAAAACTTTGAGGTAAATTGTGTTCCTTTATCTGACACGATACTCCTCGGAACTCCATGCAGACATACGATCCTGGTCATGTATATCTTGGCTAACTTAGCGCTGGTATAGTAGTCTTCACGGGAATGAAATGAGCTACCTTGGTCAAGCGATCAACCACTACCCAGATAGAATCATAACCTGAACGGGTCCTCGGTAATCCTGTGATAAAATCCATTCCAAGTTTTTCCCATTTCCACTCGGGTATCGGCAAAGGTTGAAGTAACCCTGCCGGCTTCTGATGTTCCGCCTTTACTCGCTGACAAACATCGCATACTGCTACGTACTCGGCAATATCCTTCTTCATACCTGTCCACCAGAAACTTTCCTTCAAATCCAGATACATCTTGGTGTTGCCTGGGTGAATCGAGTATGGTGAATCATGGGCCTCCTGAAGAATTAACTTCCTGACCTCTGGGTCATTAGGCACATAGATGCGATCCTCAAACCATAAAGTTCCGTGCTCATCTTCACGAAAACCTTTCGCCTTTCCGTTACACATCTTTTCCTTTATCTCTGCAATTCCCTTGTCTGTCTTCTGGGCTTCACGGATTCTTTCGGTCAGAGTGGACTGTATATCCAAGGTGGCGACAAATCCTCTCGGTACTATCTCCAGTCGGAGCTCTCTGAGATCGTCGGCTAATTCCTGAGGTAATCCTCCAGCTATGAGGGTGTTCACATAACTTTTACGGCTCAAGGCATCTGCTACAACATTTGCCTTCCCTGGGTGATAATGCAATCTCATGTCATAGTCCTTGATCAATTCAAGCCATCTCCTCTGCCTGAGGTTCAATTCCTTCTGCGTGAAAATATACTTCAGGCTCTTATGATCCGTGTAAACATCACAACTGTTTCCGACAAGGAAATGTCTCCAGGTCTTGAGTGCGTGCACTACGGCTGCTAACTCCAAATCGTGTGTGGCATAATTCATCTCGTGAGGTCGTAGCTGTCTGGAGGTATAAGCTACAACTTTTCCTTCCTGCATGAGCACTCCTCCGAGTCCTTGACGAGAAGCATCACAATATACCTGGTAATCCTTGTGTATGTCCGGCAAAATTAGCACCGGGGCGGTAACCAAACGTTTCTTCAGCTCCTGAAAACTGGCTTCACAATCCTCGGTCCAAATGTACTTGGCTTCCTTCTTCAACAGCTCAGTCATGGGCTTGGCAATCTTGGAGAAATTCTCAATAAACCTCCGATAATATCCTGCGAGTCCGAGAAAACTGCGGATCTCCTTGACTGAGGTGGGGGACTGCCAGTTGGTGACCGATTCGACCTTGGTGGGGTCGACTGCTATTCCTTCTCCTGAAATAACATGTCCGAGGAATCCGACTTCCTTCAGCCAAAATTCACATTTGCTGAACTTGGCATATAACTGATGTTCCCGGAGTTTCTCCAGAACTAGACGCAGATGTTCCTTATGCTCTTCCTCGCTCTTGGAGAAAACCAATATGTCATCGATGAACACCACGACAAACTTGTCCAGATATTCCATAAATACCTTGTTCATCATGCTCATGAAATACGCAGGGGCATTAGTTAATCCGAATGACATGACGGTATACTCATATAAACCATACCTGGTGGTGAAAGCTGTTTTGGGTATATCCTGTTCACGAATCTTCAACTGATGATACCCTGATCGAAGATCGATCTTGGAGAATACCTTGGCTCCAACTAGTTGATCAAATAAATCATTAATCATCGGCAGAGGGTACTTGTTCTTGATGGTCACATCGTTCAATGAACGATAATCCACAACCATTCTCAGGGTTCCATCCTTCTTCTCTACCAAAAGAACTGGGGCTCCCCAAGGTGACGAGCTTGGCCGAATATATCCCTTCTCCAATAGCTCCTTAATTTGCTTCTTGATCTCTTCCAAATCATTCGGGGGCATCCGATAGGGTCTCTTGGATATTGGGGCTGTGCCGGGCAATAACTCAATCAAAAACTCAATGTCTCTGTCCGGTGGCATTCCTGGTAATTCCTCTGGAAACACATCGGGAAAATCTTGCACTACGGGCACTTCCTCCTGAACAACTCCCGTGAGGGAATTCACCTGATTCTTCATCGGTGTGCGTCTGGATACATACTTGATCCTCTTCTGCTCCGGGGTGGTGAGCAAAATCGTCTTGCGGGCACAGTCGATGTTGCCTTCAAACTTGGTCAACCAATCCATGCCTAGAATTACATCCAAACTCTGGGATTCCAATACTATGAGGTCTGCGGGAAAATCATGGTTTCCGATGCTGAGGGTCGAATGACAGCCTAAGCCTGTCGTCATCTCTCCTCCTGGGGAAGTGACCTGAAGCGGGGTTCTAAGGGTTCTAGTGGGCAACCCGTACTTTTCCACAACTACCCTTGATATGAATGAATGCGTTGCACCGGATTCAAAGAGTACCAATACTGGATGTGAATTTAATAAAAACTTACCAACCACAGTGTCTGGCTGATCATAGACGTCCTCCACGTCAAGGTGATTCACCTGAGCACGAGGAAAAGGGTTGGGCTTCTTTGCTGAGCTTCCATTGCCGTTGCCGTTTCCATTCCTCTGCTTGGCCTCCGGACAATCGGTGGCACAGTGTCCTGTCTTCTGGCACTTGAAACAGGTGATATGACTCAGATCCTTCTGAGCCGGAGCAGGACGGTGCTGGATGCCATTGCCTCCATTGCCTGACTTGGAGTTGTTGTCGTGGTTGCGATTGTTCCCATTCCCTCCATGGTTATGTCCTCCATGATTATGTCCTCCATGGGTGTGATGGGTATGTCCTCCCGAGTATGGGGTATAGCGGGGCTTCTGCTGAGCTCCGGAGTTGTACTTTCCCTGGCCATATTTCCGCTTGCGGCTATCAATCTGCTGCTGCTTGCCTTCAAGTATGGTGGCCTTGTCTACCAGCTCCTGGTAGTTGTTGAAGGTAGCCACCATTAGCTGCATTCCTAGCTCATCATTGAGTCCCTCGAGAAACTTCTCTTGCTTTGCGGCATCTGTGGCCACATCATCTGGGGCATAGCGAGATAATTTGCTGAACTCATCCACGTACTGCCCCATAGTACGGTTCCCCTCGCGTAAGTTGCGGAACTCACGCTTCTTCAGACTCATGGCTCCAGCTGAGACATGAGCGGTGCGGAAAGCCTGCTGGAACTCAGCCCATGTCACGGTGGCGGCCGGATAAGTGGCGGTGTACTTCTCCCACCAAGAGGCTGCAGGTCCATCAAGCTGATGTGCGGCAAAGCGCACCTTCTCTGCATCTGTGCAACCAGCAGTGGCTAACTCCCTTCCGACCTTGCGGAGCCAATCATCGGCCACAATCGGCTCAGTGCTGCTAGAGAACACTGGCGGATTCAGCCTTAGGAAGCGGGTCAAGTTGTCAACAGGGGGTGGTGGCGGTGGATTGTTGTTGTTGTTGTTTTGTTGTTGTTGTTCTGGTTCTGGATGAGCATCTGCATCAGGGCATTCTGCTGCTGGATCAGCTGGGTGAGCTCCGGCGGAAAGTTGAAACCGGGGTCACGTCTCGGAGGCATCTGGTGTTTTGGAGTGGATGAGAAATTAGAATAGAACAAGGGTCTAATGAGAAAATAGCACTACCCATATGAATGCGCAATCATAATCACACCAATCATTTATTCATTCATCTCAAACAAGGTTCAATCTCGGATTACAAAAATCTCACGACTAATCGAAAATAATGGCCTAACTGATCGACGAAAAAAAATAACATGGCGGTCGACTAAATGTCTTCATCAATTATTCTTGCGTCCTCCGGTGCGGCGTCCTCTGGTGCGGCGTCTCCTCTTGCGGCTTCCTTCGGTGGAGCTCTCTTCATAATCCTGGTCATTGCTCACGAGGGGTCCATCATCTCCACTCGGAAAAAGGTCTTCTCCCAGGTCTATCTTCTCCTCCAGTGTGGCAATATATTTATCCCGGACCTCGATTCTATCCATAAAATCCTTGACTTCTTCTTCATGTTCAAGGAAGTCCGCGCGTGCTTTCTCCTCCAGTTCCAGTTCACGGAACAACAACCTCCTGTGTACCTTCGAGTTTCGGCGCGTCTGGATTTCCCGGTTCCTGATGAGACTCTCCAAGTCTTGGACATATGAAAGAATGGAGTCGTCCTCTACGGTACGGATGATATCTCCATTCCTAGCTCTGCGAGAAATCATGGCGAGGTCTGATGGGTCGAGCTCGGCCCTGTACTCTTCTCGGAGATGTCCAAGTGCACGATAAATCGCCATGTCTCTTCCGAGGATCCAAGTGAAATCGGTAAACTCAAAGTCAATGGGCTCTGAATGTCCTCCGAAGGTCCTCCCTGGAATGTGCACCATAATCCTGTAGCGGGTATCCGTCGGAAGTGCATTGATAGGCTTCCCGGTGATTGAGGGCAGAGCAATCTTCAGCTTCTTCACGATCTGAACCAGCTTCTTGCCGAGAAGCATCGTCTCATCTGGCTGGCAAAACTCCGGTAGCAGAACTGGGGTGAACTCGGCGGCCATCTAGAATGTTGAAAATCGGAGAGAAGTCAGAAATGAACAGGGGAGAATTACGGAATGATAAGGACATAAAATAAAATAGTCTCTTCCTATGGCTTTCCGATCCTAGGGGTTACGTCCTACGGTCAGCGTGTGCTCTGAATACCATCTCTGTAGCGACCCGACCCGAAATCGGTCAAGTCTCTGTGTAGCTGTACCATCCCAAGATCATGCTGGCACACACAGTACATTGATGCAAAGATTCAAAGTTCAATCACACCTGAATTTATTACACGATTCTCATATCGAGTCTTTATTACATCATAATAAATTCGGCCGAAGGCCAACTCATGAGAAATAAACTAAATAAAGCTGCGGAAGCGTAGACGAATAGCGAGTCCATCCGACTCCATAGGGCAATCGCCAAGCGTGGATCGTAGCCTCACTCCTGATCGGAAAATTCCTCTGCAACATAAGACGTTGCAGCCGTGTAGGTCAGCATTTTGAATATGCCGGCAAGTCATGAAGAGAGAACAACAATAAAATTACTAATACTATATGCAATTTGGCTGTGGGGCTCTAAGTTTCATTGTTTTGCGAAAAAGCCGGTTTTTCCCTACAACAAGGACTTGTTTGCAATTACTACAAAATGTTGGTAGTTATTGAGATGGTTCCGCCAACCAATGTCTCATTCCCAATTATTAAATAACCCCTCAATTAATTTATTAAGTTCGGTGTTGAGATTTCCGAAATACTCCAATCCCAGAGGCTCATTTGTCCGTAACCGGGGACACGGCTAATCGATTAGGTTGTTACTCTGCAGAGTCTTGTGCACTTTACCCGCAAGAATCGTTCCCTCCTTTATGTCCTCGCACTGCCTGGTGTTTGAAGACGGGACGAACGAAACAGGGTCTTCCGAAGAGTTCCTCTGGGCCACTGCCGGTGCCCATCCAATCCTACCGTTCTTCTACATCTCGTAGCACCGTCCGGCCAGAGTCACGCCTAGGGTCAACCCAGCCAGAGCCCATAATGGCTTGCGGCTGCACAGGTAAGCTTCCGGTCAATGGGTATCCATCCGTCTCTTCGTGGCTGGGTGAAGCTTTCCGCAAGATGTCATGGCGCTTCTCCATGCATCCCGGCCATCCCCTGGTTTCTCCAGGGTGCCCGTCAACCGTCCTCCACCCAGTAGTGAATTTTGAAGTCCATCTTGAGCTTGATGTCATGGGGTTTTCATCATCTTGACTCTCGCATCTCCCTTATGAATCACTCAACCAACCCCGTCTACGAGCATAGCAAAATAAACTACATCGTCCCGGGCATCGGTAACAAGGGAGAAGGGTTCATCCTACCTCATGATACTACTCAAGAACATAACTTAACAAAATTCTCCTACTGCATGCATGGTGGGGAGGTATAACTCTAATGCAATAAAATCATAGGTATTGTAAAACATGATCAAATGACTTGCCTGGCTGACGGTCTTCGAAAGCTAGCGACTCGTAATAGCAGGCTTCGCACTCCGGGAATTCTACCGAGTCAAACAATAGCACAAATAAGAATAGCACAATATAACATAACAGCAAGTTGAAGTAAAACACCTAAGCACTCAAACCAAAACCAAAGAAAAACTCGGAGAAAGGAAATCAAGGTTTTCATCATAACAAGCAACAACTAAGAAATAGTTTTACACAACTAAAATTTTTCTTAACAGAACCTAAGCATCGGTTTTGCTAACTAACAGAAGGGAAAACATCATACAAACTAGTAGCAAAAAGAATCACATCAAAAGCTATTATAGAACTCCTATTATGCCTAAAACAATCCTAGCAAAGAAAATAAAATAAAAAAATTTATTCTCCCATAAATAAAAGTTCCTCCTCTGTAGCTACAGAAACTAATCTAAAATAAACTATAACATAATAAAAATAAAATTATTTACTAACTAGACCAGTAGGAAAATAGCACCTAGCTAAATAAACAAGAAAAACTTGATTTCGACATAAAACTAATTGTTTATTATATCTAAAATACCCAAAGAAGTTCCTATTGCTAGGCATGGTCAAAACTAAGCAGTAGCAAAAAGAAACACCTAAAAATATTAATTCTAGCTCAATTTATGGTAGAAATACTAATCTGACTAAAGCTAATATAAAACAATTTTTAAGAACTAAAGCATGGCAGAATCTATTTTCTACAGAATCTATAGGAAATTTGCAAACTAGAGCAAAAAGAATCAACTAAAAAAATGAGTAACCTAAAAGTTGTAGATTTTACAAGAACATAACTATTCTGTTTTAAAAACACAAACTAAAAAACTAACGCTCTAACGGGCCGAAACAGTGAGCGCTCTAAAACTATTCAGCGCCTAAGCGTTTAATAAACCAATGCGTCCACGGGCTAACAGAAATAAACCGATCGGCCGGTCCAATTAAACCGCAACTTAAAATAAACTGATCTAAACCGAAACTAAAACCGATCTATATGAAATAAAACAATACCCCTTCGGGATCTAATCTGGGCCCTAGATTGGAAATTGGACGGTGGTGGTGAGTCCGGTGGCTTATAGCGGCGGTCGACGGCGAGGTGGGCTCGGGCGTTGGTGGCGGGGGTGCTCCGGTGGTCCGAGGCGGCGGCGGAGTCGTCGTGCGGGTGCGGCAGCTCCAGGCGGAGACTCTGGTGGAGTCGTCGGAGGTCGGGGACGTCGGAGTCGATTGGGGCGAACTCGGGTGAGCTCCTACTCCGGCGGGCGGCGAACGAGCTCGGGGCGATGGCGTCGGGGGCTCCTGGACAGGGAGATGATGTCAAGGAGGTGCGGCACGAAGTGGAGGTTTGGGTGAAGATGCTTGGAGGGGCAGAGGGTGCTCACCGACGGCGTAAGTGGCGGCGAACCGAGGTGGCGGCGGCGAGATGCAAACGGAGATGGCGATGGCTCTGGTGGGTTTCGGGCGTAGGGTTTAAGGGGTTCGAGAGAGGAGGGTTTGGCCTTTTATAGGGCGTAGTCTTGGGCGAGGGGGCGTCTCGGGATCACGATCCCAGGAAGATCGGAACCGCGGCACGCTCTGGACGTGCTCTGGTTCGGTTTCGTGAGCGAGGGGTTGGGGATGAGGGTGGGCCCCGCGGTCAGTGAGACAGAGAGGGGGAGAGGCGTGACGGGCGACCGAGGGTGAGGGGGTTCGGGCATCGGGCGCTGGGGGCAGGCCGGCTCGGGCGTTGGTGGGCTGCGCCTGGCCCGCTGGTGGGCTGCGCTCGGCGCTGGCTGGGCCAGTTGGCCTGGCTGGTGCCTGGGGCTTTCCCTTTTTTTGAATTAGAGAGAAGGGAAAAATATAGAAAAATATATATTATTTTTATATAGGACATATATATATCAAAATTCTCAGGGGAATTAATCCTACAACATGGACATTTTTCCAGAGGTAAAACTCAAACTAAAAAAACAATTTCTGGAAATCCCAAATAAAATTGAAATTTAAATTCAAACTTTTTGGCAATACTTTTCTTCTGACATTTTTTTGGAGTGTCATGTTAGCTCCTCTCATACTTTTGATCAAGTATTTGTGAGGGATATTTGAAATAAATTTCAATGCCAAATCAAGTTCAAATTCACGACAAAAACTCAACTGCCTCTGAAATTTTCAAATGCCACTCAATTTCAATCAAAATGCATAGATGCTTAGCTAATAATTGTAAAACATTCCAAATTGAAAATTTGGGATGTTACAAACCTACCCACCTTAAGATGAATCTCGCCCTCGAGATTCGGGTTGGCTAGCAAATAGGTGCAGGTGGTCTCGGCGGAGGTCTTCTTCTCGCTCCCAGGTGGCTTCCTCCTTGGAATGATGACTCCACAGAACCTTGCAAAACTTGATGATCTTGCGGCGGGTGACTCTGTTCGCAGTCTCGAGAATTCGGACTGGTTTCTCCTCATAAGTCAGATCACTGTCGAGTTGTATGGCCTCTAGGGGCACTGTGTCTCTCAACGGAATTTCGGCCATCTCAGCATGGCATTTCTTCAGCTGAGAAACATGGAAGACATCGTGAACTCCGGACAATCCTTCCGGCAATTCCAGCTTGTAAGCAACTTCTCCACGACGTTCGAGGATTTTGTAGGGGCCAATGAACCTGGGTGCCAACTTTCCTTTAACACCAAACCTCTTGATTCCACGAAGTGGGGATACACGGAGATATGCTCGGTCTCCAACTTCATACGTTATCTCCTTGCGTTTACTGTCGGCATAACTCTTCTGTCTCGACTGGGCTATCTTGAGTCTATCTCGAATCAGCTTGACCTTCTCTTCGGAGTCTCTGATAAGATCGGGACCAAAAAGTTTTCGATCTCCAACACCATCCCACAACAATGGTGTTCTGCACCTCCTTCCGTATAGAGCTTCAAAGGGGCCATTTTCAGACTGGTCTGATAACTGTTGTTGTACGAGAACTCTGCATATGGCAAGTTGTCATCCCAGCTAGACCCATAGTCTAGCGCACAGGCTCTCAACATGTCCTCCAAAATCTGGTTGACTCTCTCGGTCTGTCCATCTGTCTGCGGATGAAAAGTTGTACTGAACTCCAGCCTCGTACCCAAAGTTTCATGCAACTGATTCCAAAACTTTGAGGTAAATTGTGTTCCTCTATCTGACACAATACTCCTCGGAACTCCATGCAAACATACGATCCTGGTCATGTATATCTTGGCTAACTTAGCGTCGGTATAGGTAGTCTTCACGGGAATGAAATGAGCTACCTTGGTCAAGCGATCAACCACTACCCAGATAGAATCATAACCTGAACGGGTCCTCGGTAATCCTGTGATAAAATCCATTCCAAGTTTTTCCCATTTCCACTCGGGTATCGGCAAAGGTTGAAGTAACCCTGCCGGCTTCTGATGTTCCGCCTTTACTCGCTGACAAACATCGCATACTGCTACGTACTCGGCAATATCCTTCTTCATACCTGTCCATCAGAAACTTTCCTTCAAATCCAGATACATCTTGGTGTTGCCTGGGTGAATCGAGTATGGTGAATCATGGGCCTCCTGAAGAATTAACTTCCTGACCTCTGGGTCATTAGGCACATAGATGCGATCCTCAAACCATAAATTTCCGTGCTCATCTTCACGAAAACCTTTCGCCTTTCCGTTACACATCTTTTCCTTTATCTCTGCAATTCCCTTGTCTGTATTCTGGGCTTCACGGATTCTTTCGGTCAGAGTGGACTGTATATCCAAGGTGGCGACAAATCCTCTCGGTACTATCTCCAGTCGGAGCTCTCTGAGATCGTCGGCTAATTCCTGAGGTAATCCTCCAGCTATGAGGGTGTTCACATAACTTTTACGGCTCAAGGCATCTGCTACAACATTTGCCTTCCCTGGGTGATAATGCAATCTCATGTCATAGTCCTTGATCAATTCAAGGCATCTCCTCTGCCTGAGGTTCAATTCCTTCTGCGTGAAAATATACTTCAGGCTCTTATGATCCGTGTAAACATCACAACTGTTTCCGACAAGGAAATGTCTCCAGGTCTTGAGTGCGTGCACTACGGCTGCTAACTCCAAATCGTGTGTGGCATAATTCATCTCGTGAGGTCGTAGCTGTCTGGAGGTATAAGCTACAACTTTTCCTTCTTGCATGAGCACTCCTCCGAGTCCTTGACGAGAAGCATCACAATATACCTGGTAATCCTTGTGTATGTCCGGCAAAATTAGCACCGGGGCGGTAAACAAACGTGTCTTCAGCTCCTGAAAACTGGCTTCACAATCCTCGGTCCAAATGTACTTGGCTTCCTTCTTCAACAGCTCAGTCATGGGCTTGGCAATCTTGGAGAAATTCTCAATAAACCTCCGATAATATCCTGCGAGTCCGAGAAAACTGCGGATCTCCTTGACTGAGGTGGGGGATTGCCAGTTGGTGACCGATTCGACCTTGGTGGGGTCGACTGCTATTCCTTCTCCTGAAATAACATGTCCGAGGAATCCGACTTCCTTCAGCCAAAATTCACATTTGCTGAACTTGGCATATAACTGATGTTCCCGGAGTTTCTCCAGAACTAGACGCAGATGTTCCTTATGCTCTTCCTCGCTCTTGGAGAAAACCAATATGTCATCGATGAACACCACGACAAACTTGTCCAGATATTCCATAAATACCTTGTTCATCATGCTCATGAAATACGCAGGGGCATTAGTTAATCCGAATGACATGACGGTATACTCATATAAACCATACCTGGTGGTGAAAGCTGTTTTGGGTATATCCTGTTCACGAATCTTCAACTGATGATACCCTGATCGAAGATCGATCTTGGAGAATACCTTGGCTCCAACTAGTTGATCAAATAAATCATTAATCATCGGCAGAGGGTACTTGTTCTTGATGGTCACATCGTTCAATGAACGATAATCCACAACCATTCTCAGGGTTCCATCCTTCTTCTCTACCAAAAGAACTGGGGCTCCCCAAGGTGACGAGCTTGGCCGAATATATCCCTTCTCCAATAGCTCCTTAATTTGCTTCTTGATCTCTTCCAAATCATTCGGGGGCATCCGATAGGGTCTCTTGGATATTGGGGCTGTGCCGGGCAATAACTCAATCAAAAACTCAATGTCTCTGTCCGGTGGCATTCCTGGTAATTCCTCTGGAAACACATCGGGAAAATCTTGCACTACGGGCACTTCCTCCTGAACAACTCCCGTGAGGGAATTCACCTGATTCTTCATCGGTGTGCGTCTGGATACATACTTGATCCTCTTCTGCTCCGGGGTGGTGAGCAAAATCGTCTTGCGGGCACAGTCGATGTTGCCTTCAAACTTGGTCAACCAATCCATGCCTAGAATTACATCCAAACTCTGGGATTCCAATACTATGAGGTCTGCGGGAAAATCATGGTTTCCGATGCTGAGGGTCGAATGACAGCCTAAGCCTGCCGTCATCTCTCCTCCTGGGGAAGTGACCTGAAGCGGGGTTCTAAGGGTTCTAGTGGGCAACCCGTACTTTTCCACAACTACCCTTGATATGAATGAATGCGTTGCACCGGAATCAAAGAGTACCAATACTGGATGTGAATTTAATAAAAACTTACCAACCACAGTGTCTGGCTGATCATAGACGTCCTCCACGTCAAGGTGATTCACCTGAGCACGAGGAAAAGGGTTGGGCTTCTTTGCTGAGCTTCCATTGCCGTTGCCGTTTCCATTCCTCTGCTTGGCCTCCGGACAATCGGTGGCATAGTGTCCTGTCTTCTGGCACTTGAAACAGGTGATATGACTCAGATCCTTCTGAGCCGGAGCAGGACGGTGCTGGTTGCCATTGCCTCCATTGCCTGACTTGGAGTTGTTGTCGTGGTTGCGATTGTTCCCATTCCCTCCATGGTTATGTCCTCCATGATTATGTCCTCCATGGGTGTGATGGGTATGTCCTCCCGAGTATGGGGTATAGCGGGGCTTCTGCTGAGCTCCGGAGTTGTACTTTCCCTGGCCATATTTCCGCTTGCGGCTATCAATCTGCTGCTGCTTGCCTTCAAGTATGGTGGCCTTGTCTACCAGCTCCTGGTAGTTGTTGAAGGTAGCCACCATTAGCTGCATTCCTAGCTCATCATTGAGTCCCTCGAGAAACTTCTCTTGCTTTGCGGCATCTGTGGCCACATCATCTGGGGCATAGCGAGATAATTTGCTGAAGTCATCCACGTACTGCCCCACAGTACGGTTCCCCTAGCGTAAGTTGCGGAACTCATGCTTCTTCAGACTCATGGTTCCAGCTGAGACATGAGCGGTGCGGAAAGCCTGCTGGAACTCAGCCCATGTCACGGTGGCGGCCGGATAAGTGGCGGTGTACTTCTCCCACCAAGAGGCTGCAGGTCCATCAAGCAGATGTGCGGCAAAGCGCACCTTCTCTACATCTGTGCAACCAGCAGTGGCTAACTCCCTTCCGACCTTGCGGAGCCAATCATCGGCCACAATCGGCTCAGTGCTGCTAGAGAACACTGGCGGATTCAGCCTTAGGAAGCGGGTCAAGTTGTCAACAGTGGGTGGTGACGGTGGATTGTTGTTGTTGTTGTTGTTGTTGTTGTTGTTCTGGTTCTGGATGAGCATCTGCATCAGGGCATTCTGCTGCTGGATCAGCTGGGTGAGCTCCGGCGGAAAGTTGAAACCGGGGTCACGTCTCGGAGGCATCTGGTGTTTTGGAGTGGATGAGAAATTAGAATAGAACAAGGGTCTAATGATAAAATAGCACTACCCATATGAATGCGCAATCATAATCACACCAATCATTTATTCATTCATCTCAAACAAGGTTCAATCTCGGATTACAAAAACCTCACGACTAATCAAAAATAATGGCCTAACTGATCGACAAAAAAAATTAACATGGCGGTCGACTAAATGTCTTCATCAATTATTCTTACGTCCTCCGGTGCGGCGTCCTCTGGTGCGGCGTCTCCTCATGCGGCTTCCTTCGGTGGAGCTCTCTTCATAATCCTGGTCATTGCTCACGAGGGGTCCATCATCTCCACTCGGAAAAAGTTCTTCTCCCAGGTCTATCTTCTCCTCCAGTGTGGCAATATATTTATCCCGGACCTCGATTCTATCCATAAAATCCTTGACTTCTTCTTCATGTTCAAGGAAGTCCGCGCGTGCTTTCTCCTCGACTTCCAGTTCACGGAACAACCGCCTCCTGTGTACCTTCGAGTTTCGGCGCGTCTGGATTTCCCGGTTCCTGATGAGACTCTCCAAGTCTTGGACATATGAAAGAATGGAGTCGTCCTCTACGGTACGGATGATATCTCCATTCCTAGCTCTGCGAGAAATCATGGCGAGGTCTAATG
The DNA here is from genome assembly GCF_018294505.1 of Triticum aestivum. Lineage (NCBI taxonomy): Eukaryota > Viridiplantae > Streptophyta > Magnoliopsida > Poales > Poaceae > Triticum > Triticum aestivum. The sequence continues at coordinate 376,772,475 of NC_057814.1, read as the reverse complement.
GGTCGAACTCGGCCCTGTACTCTTCTCGGAGATGTCCAAGTGCACGATAAATCGCCATGTCTCTTCCGAGGATCCAAGTGAAATCGGTAAACTCAAAGTCAATGGGCTCTGAATGTCCTCCGAAGGTCCTCCCTGGAATGTGCACCATAATCCTGTAGCGGGTATCCGTCGGAAGTGCATTGATACCCGGTGATTGAGGGCAGAGCAATCTTCAGCTTCTTCATGATCTGAACCAGCTTCTTGCCGAGAAGCATCGTCTCATCTGGCTGGCAAAACTCCGGTAGAAGAACTGGGGTGAACTCGGCGGCCATCTAGAATGTTGAAAATCGGTGAGAAGTCAGAAATGAACAGGGGAGAATTACGGAATGATAAGGACATAAAATAAAATACTCTCTTCCTATGGCTTTCCGATCCTAGGGGTTACGTCCTACGGTCAGCGTGTGCTCTGAATACCATCTCTGTAGCCACCCGACCCGAAATCGGTCAAGTCTCTGTGTAGCTGTACCATCCCAAGATCATGCTGGCACACACAGTACATTGATGCAAAGATTCAAAGTTCAATAACACCTGAATTTATTACACGATTCTCATATCGAGTCTTTATTACATCATAATAAATTTGGCCAAAGGCCAACTCATGAGAAATAAACTAAATAAAGCCGCGGAAGCGTAGACGAATAGCAAGTCCATCCGACTCCATAGGGCAATCGCCAAGCGTGGATCGTAGCCTCACTCCTGATCGGAAAACTCCTCTGCAACATAATACGTTGCAGCCGTGTAGGTCAGCATTTTGAATATGCCGGCAAGTCATGAAGAGAGAACAACAATAAAATTACTAATACTATATGCAATTTGGCTGTGGGGCTCTAAGTTTCATTGTTTAGCCAAAAAACCGGTTCTTCCCTACAACAATGAACTTGTTTGCAATTACTACAAAATGTTGGTAGTTATTGAGATGGTTCCGTCAACCAATGTCTCATTCCCAATTATTAAATAACCCCTCAATTAGTTTATTAAGTTCGGTGTTGAGATTTCCGAAATACTCCAATCCCAGAGGCTCATTTGTCCGTAACCGGGGACACGGCTAATCGATTAGGTTGTTACTCTACAGAGTCTTGTGCACTTTACCCGCAAGAATCGTTCCCTCCTTTATGTCCTCGCACTGCCTGGTGTTTGCAGACGGGACGAACGAAACAGGGTCTTCCGAAGAGTTCCTCTGGGCCACTGCCGGTGCCCATCCAATCCTACCGTTCTTCTACATCTCGTAGCACCGTCCGGCCAGAGTCACGCCTAGGGTCAACCCAGCCAGAGCCCATAATGGCTTGCGGCTGCACAGGTAAGCTTCCGGTCAAGGTGTATCCATCCGTCTCTTCGTGGCTGGGTGAAGCTTTCCGCAAGATGTCATGGCGCTTCTCCATGCATCCCGGCCATCCGCTGGTTTCTCCAGGGTGCCCGTTAACCGTCCTCCACCCAGTAGTGAATTTTGAAGTCCATCTTGAGCTTGATGTCATGGGGTTTTCATCATCTTGACTCTCGCATCTCCCTTATGAATCACTCAACCAACCCCGTCTACGAGCATAGCAAAATAAACTACATCGTCCCGGGCATCGGTAACAAGGGAGAAGGGTTCATCCTACCTCATGATACTACTCAAGAACATAACTTAACAAAATTCTCCTACTGCATGCATGGTGGGGAGGTATAACTCTAATGCAATAAAATCATAGGTATTGTAAAAACATGATCAAATGACTTGCCTGGCTGACGGTCTTCGAAAGCTAGCGACTCGTAATAGCAGGCTTCGCACTCCGGGAATTCTACCGAGTCAAACAATAGCACAAATAAGAATAGCACAATATAACATAACAGCAAGTTGAAGTAAAACACCTAAGCACTCAAACCAAAACCAAAGAAAAACTCGGAGAAAGCAAATCAAGGTTTTCATCATAACAAGCAACAACTAAGAAATAGTTTTACACAACTAAATTTTTTCTTAACAGAACCTAAGCATTGGTTTTGCTAACTAACAGAAGGGAAAACATCATACAAACTAGTAGCAAAAAGAATCACATCAAAAGCTATTATAGAACTCCTATTATGCCTAAAACAATCCTAGCAAAGAAAATAAAATAAAAAATTTATTCTACCGTAAATAAAAGTTCCTCCTCTGTAGCTACAGAAACTAATCTAAAATAAACTATAACATAATAAAAATAAAATTATTTACTAACTAGAATAGTAGGAAAACAACAGCTAGCTAAATAAACAAGAAAAACTTGATTTCGACATAAAACTAATTGTTTATTATATCTAAAATACCCAAACAAGTTCCTAATGCTAGGCATGGTCAAAACTAAGCAGTAGCAAAAAGAAACACCTAAAATATTAATTCTAGCTCAATTTATGGCAGAAATACTAATCTGACTAAAACTAATATAAAACAATTTTTAAGAACTAAAGCATGGCCGAATCTATTTTCTTCAGAAACTATAGGAAATTTGCAAACTAGAGCAAAAAGAATCAACTAAAAAATGAATAACCTAAATGTTGTAGATTTTACAAGAACATAACTATTCTGTTTTAAAAACACAAACTAAAAAAAACTAACGCTCTAACGGGCCGAAACAGTGAGCGCTCTAAAACTATTCAGCGCCTAAGCGTTTAATAAACCAATGCGTCCTCGGGCTAACAGAAATAAACCGATCGGCCGGTCCTATTAAACCGCAACTTAAAATAAACTGATCTAAACCGAAACTAAAACCGATCTATATGAAATAAAACAATACCCCTTCGGGATCTAATCTGGGCCCTAGATTGGAAATCGGACGGTAGTGGGGAGTCCTGTGGCTTACAGCGGCGGTCGACGGCGAGGTGGGCCCGGGCGTTGGTGGCGGGGGTGATCCGGTGGTCCGAGGCGGCGGCGGAGTCGTCGTGCGAGCGCGGCAGCTCGAGGAGGTGATCTGGTGGAGTCGTCGGAGTCGATCGGGGCGAGCTCGGGTGAGCTCCTGCTCCGGCGGGCGGCGGACGAGCTCGAGACGATGGCGTCGGGGGCTCCTGGACAGGGAGATGATGTCAAGGAGGTGCGGCACGAAGTGGAGGTTCGGGTGAAGATGCTTGGAGGGGCAGAGGGTGCTCACCGACGGCGTAAGTGGCGGCGAACCGAGGTGGCGGCGGTGACATGCGAACGGAGATGGCGACGGCTCTGGTGGGTTTCAGGCGTAGGGTTTAAGGGGTTCGAGAGAGGAGGGGCTTGGCCTTTTATAGGGTGTAGTCTTGGGCAAGGGGGCGTCTCGGGATCACGATCCCATGAAGATCGGAACCGCGGCGCGCTCTGGACATGCTCTGGTTCGGTTTCGTGAGCGAGGGGTTGGGGATGAGGGCGGGCCCCGCGGTCAGTGAGACAGAGAGGGGGAGAGGCGCGACGGGCGACCGAGGGCGAGGGGGTTCGGGCATCGGGCGCTGGGGGCAGGCCGACTCGGGCGTTGGTGGGCTGTGCCTGGCCCGCTGGTGGGCTGCGCTCGGCGCTGGCTGGGCCGGTTGGCCTGGCTGGCGCCTGGGGCTTTCCCTTTTTTTGAATTAGAGAGAAGGGAACATATAGAAAAATATATATTATTTTTATATAGGACATATATATATCAAAATTCTCAGGGGAATTAATCCTACAACGTGGACATTTTTCCAGAGGTAAAACTCAAACTAAAAAAACAATTTCTGGAAATCCCAAATAAATTTCAAATTTAAATTCAAACTTTTTGGCAATACTTTTCTTCTGACATTTTTTTGGAGTGTCATGTTAGCTCCTCTCATACTTTTGATCAAGTATTTGTCAGGGATATTTGAAATAAATTTCAATGCCAAATCAAGTTCAAATTCACAACAAAAACTCAACTGCCTCTGAAATTTTCAAATGCCACTCAATTTCAATCAAAATGCATAGATGCTTAGCTAATAATTGTAAAACATTCCAAATTGAAAATTTGGGATGTTACATGCTAGTAGTGATAACTAAAAGAAAATCCAAAAAGATTTCCTGTTGTTCTTTTGTTTGTTGGGAGCTTTCCCGTGTAAATAGTTTTATTTCTTTTCTTTGGGGTCGATAGGAGAAGACCATAATGAAATTGTTAAAGTGGCTCTTATATGCATTATTGTTGATTTAACCAAGAGCCCATATTGCCTTGTCTGCTCCTGTTTATTGAATGCCTGCAGATTCCAGCTTAGTCCAATGAACATGCACTATTATTATTGTACACATCATTCGGTTGTGCAAGTGAAAGGAAATTATGACGATATATGATGGACTGATTGAGATGAGAGAAGCTGGTATGAACTCGACCTCTCTTGTTTTTGTAAATATGATTAGTTCATCGTTCCTGATTCAGCCTATTATGAATAAACATGTTTGCAATGACAATTAGATATTGTAGTTGCTTATGCCATGCTTAATTAGCTAGTAGTTTATAATGGTTTACCTTCGTGCCAACATGCTATTAAAATGGTTGTGATGTGGTATAATAGGGTGGTATCCTCCTTTGAATCATTCAAGTGACTTGACTTGGCACATGTTCACACATGTAGTTGAAACAAATCAACATAGCCTTCACGATATTAATGTTCATGGTGGATTATATCCTACTCATGCTTGCACTCAATGTTTATTAATTTTAATGCATGTTCATGACTGTTGTCGCTCTCTAGCAGGTCGCTTCCCAGTCTTTTTCTAGCCTTCACTTGTACTAAGCGGGAATACTGCTTGTGCATCCAATCCATTAAACCCCAAAGGTATTCCATATGAGTCCATTATACCTTCCTATATGCAGTATCTACCTGCCGTTCCAAGTAAATTTGTATGTGCCAAACTCCAAAACTTCAAATGAAATTCTGTTTTGTATGCTAGAATAGCTCATGTATCAACTAGGTCTGTCTGTATCTTCCATGCTAGGCGGGTTATTCTCAAGAGGAGTGGACTCACGCCCAGTCCCATGCTTTATGCAAATCAAATCAAAATAATTGCAAACAAAATTCCCCCGGGACTCTTGTTAGTTGGAGGCACTCGTTGTTTCGAGCAAGCCATGGATTGATGCTTGTTGGTGGAGGGGGAGTATAAACTTTACCATTCTGTTTGGGAACCGCATATAATATGTGTAGCATGGAAGATGTCACCATCTCTCGGTTGTTATGTTGACAATGAAAGTATACCGCTCAAAATATTATTTATCTCTATTTTAAAAATCGAGCTCTGCCACCTCTACAAATCCCTGCTTCCCTCTGCGAAGGGCCTATCTATTTACTTTTATGTTGAGTCATCACCCTCTTATTAAAAAGCACCAGCTGGAGAGCACCGCTGTCATTTGCATCCATTACTATTAATTTATATTGAGTATGACTATGACTGGATCTCTTTTACCATGAATTACAATGTTTAGTCAGTCCTTGATCTTTAAAGGTGCTCTGCATTTATGTTTTGCGGTATCAGAAAGGACTAGCGAGATACCATCTTGTTATATCATATTATGATTGTTTTGAGAAAGTGTTGTCATCCGAGATTCATTATTATTGCTCGCTAGTTGATTATGCCATTAATATGAGTAAACATGAGACCTAAATGTTATTGTGAATATGGTTAGTTCATAATCTTTGCTGAAAACTTGAATGCTGGCTTTACATATATACAACAACAAGAGCAAACAGAGTTTGTAAAAGTTTTTCTTTATCACTTTCAGTTTATCAACTGAATTGCTTGAGGACAAGCAAAGGTTTAAGCTTGGGGGAGTTGATACGTCTCCGTCGTATCTACTTTTCCAAACACATTTACCCTTGTTTTGGACTCTAACTTGCATGATTTGAATGGAACTAACCCGGACTGACGCTGTTTTCAGCAGAATTGCCATGGTGTTATTTTTCTGCAGAAACAAAACTTCTCGGAATGACCTGAAACTTCACGGAGATTGTTTTTGGAAATAATAAAAAATACTGGCGAAAGAATCAAGGCCAGGGGGCCCACACCCTTTCCGCGAGGGTGGGGGGCGTTCCTGCCCCCCTGGGCGCGCCCCTGCCTCGTGGGCCCCATGGTGCTCCACCAACCTCAACTCCAACTCTATATATTCACGTTCGGGGAGAAAAAAATTGGAGAGGAGGATTCATCGCGTTTTACTATACGGAGCCACCGCCAAGCCCTAATCTCTCTCGGGAGGGCTGATCTGGAGTCCGTTCGGGGCTCCGGAGAGGGGAATCCGTCGCCATCGTCATCATCAACCATCCTCCATCACCAATTTCATGATGCTCACCGCCGTGCGTGAGTAATTCCATCGTAGGCTTGCTGGACGGTGATGGGTTGGATGATATTTATCATGTAATCGAGTTAGTTTTGTTAGGGTTTGATCCCTAGTATCCAGTATGTTCTGAGATTGATGTTGCTATGACTTTGCGATGCTTAATGCTTGTCACTAGGGCCCGAGTGCCATGATTTCATATCTGAACCTATTATGTTTTCATGAATATATGTGAGTTCTTGATCCTATCTTGTAAGTCTATAGTCACCTACTATATGTAATGATCCGGCAACCCCGAAGTGACAATAATCGGGACCACTCCCGGTGATGACCGTAGTTTGAGGCGTTCATGTATTCACTATGTGTTAACGCTTTGGTCTGGTACTCTATTAAAAGGGGGCCTTAATATCCCTTAGTTTCCATTAGGACCCCGCTGCCACGGGAGGGTAGGACAAAAGATGTCATGCATGTTCTTTTCCATAAGCATGTATGACTATATTCAGAATACATGCCTACATTACATAGATGAATTGGAGCTAGTTCTGTGTCACCCTATGTTATGACTGTTACATGATGAACCGCATCCGGCATAATTCTCCATCACCGATCCAATGCCTACGAGCTTTTCACATATTGTTCTTCGCTTATTTACTTTTCCATTACCACTGTTACAATCATTACAAAAAAATATCACTGTTGCTTTTGCCACTGTTACCGTTACTATCATACTACTTTGCTACTAAATACTTTGCTGCAGATATTAAGTTATCCAGGTGTGCTTGAATTGACAACTCAACTACTAATACTTGTGAATATTCTTTGGCTCCCTTGTGTCGAATCAATAAATTTGGGTTGAATACTCTACCCTCGAAAACTGTTGCGATCCCCTATACTTGTGGGTTATCAACGTGGCGCCCAGCACCTATGACCTTCCTCGCGAAGTACCCATCTTCGTACACCTCCTTGGCACAACGACGCGCCCGCCCCAAAGCTTGGCCGCCTCCTTTTTCCAGGCGGCAACACGGGCTTCACAGGCCGCCTGGTACCCGGCTTCCTCCTCCGCCATCTCCTTCTTGAACGCCACTTGACTGGCTTTCTCAGCCGGTGGCAGCGACTTCCACAGACAAAGATTATACTGGCCCCAAAACCAATCCAAAGTTGGGGGGTCTGACGCAACCTCATCAGGCGGCGTGTAGGGGTCCTCGTCGCTGCTAATCGAGTGAGCGTCCTCGGGGGGCGGCGACTCCTCGTCGGCGCGTGGGCAGACTGGCGGCGCCGTGGCAAAGATTTGAGAGAGAGAGAGAGAGGGCGAGCGAGGGGAGGATGTAGATGAGAATGCAGGCGGGAGACGTGAGCAAGGTAGTATTTATTGGCGGCCGGAATCTAGATCGACGGGGACAGTACACACGCCGCGCGGAAGAATTTACAAGTACTGTAGTTTGAATTACACACAATTCCTGCAGCAAATCCGTGTGTGAACATAATAGCTGACGGTTTCCAATACAGAACCGTTTCTGATTAATGATCCCCGCCAATCACCTACCAAACCTCGAGCCGCGAGATAGAGTGCCAATCGTGTGGGGGCCGGTTGTCTTTCCAGATCTTTACATTTTCTTTTTTGAACACTAGATATTTACACCGTCTGATGATTTTTTAACTCGCACACAAGTACACGAAAATATGATTTTTCAAACCGTTTTGGTTAGGTGTTGCATGTAGATGTAGTTCAAATTTGAATTACGGTCATTAAATGGTTAGAAAATCACGTAAATGTCTTTAAAAGGTCAAATGACCCTTGAAAATTTCCAAATTTTCACATGACATTTGTATTAGTGCACGTTAAACGTAGGAAAAAATTTGAAGGCCGTAAGAGGAAGCTATCTCCCGTCCGTCAGCAAACATGCATTGTTCCCTCTCGGAACCACGAACCTTCTAGTGAGTTGCTCCGGTTTGTGAGGGGTGCGTGTCCAGACTTTCGTCAAACAGGCCAATTTTTTTACCACATCATCTTGGTGGCATGACATTAAATCAAGCAAGGTTTCATGTTTTTCTGTTCATTTTTTATTTTTTTGGAATTAACATGCCATGGCATGCACTCCATGCATGTGCCCATACTTTGACTCCAATATGTTTGAAAATTCCTTCTAATTTACTGCACATGGAATTAACTCGCACACAAGTACACAAAAATATGATTTTTCAAACAGTTTTGGTTAGGCGTTGCATGTAGATGTAGTTCAAATTTGAATTACGGTCATTCACTGCTGCAGGATGCTGCTAACGCGACACTACGATCGAAGACCCTTCGATGAAACTGTGTGCGATGCCATAATCGTAAACGGTGGTGTAAAATAACCGTCAAAAAAGGTGTGAAACGTTTGCGATGGAGGATGCATCAAACACGGTTCAGATTTTAGTTGCGTGTGCGATGCATGGCATACGGTTTAGCTCAATTATCTATTTGCGATGAGGAGGAACAAAAGAAACGGGCAGCCAGATGAAGGTGTGTGCGATGTACATCATACGGTTCACTCGGATGAACTGTTTGTGATTAGGCAACACAAAAGAAACGGTCAGCCCGATCAAGGTGTGTGCGATGTACAGCATACGATTCACTTGGATGAACTGTTTGTGATTAGGCAAGAGAACAGAAACGGTTCAATATAACAAGATGTGTGTGATACACGGCAAACAGGTCTGTAATCAGAAATGTGTGCGAAGACCGATAATAACGCAGACGATTGCTTCTAATAAGACATATGTGATATGCTCTGTCTACACAACATCTATTGGCCATTGTGGGACGGGCGGTCATCCGGATACGCCATAAGGATGGGAAGAGGCATTCCTATCAGCAAGGACTAGCTGTTCCACCAGTAGCTCATGTAAGAAAACTATCAAGTTAAGTGTGCTCAAGCTGGAGCAGCCATCGGATGGGTGGCTGGATGGGAAGTTGTGTCGATGTTAAATTAGCTGATGGGATGGGTCATTTCGGTCAAATGACCGAAATGCCCCATTCCCTCAGCTAATTTAACCTCGAGGTCCTTGTTTTTTTTAACACATGTTAAAGAAGGTCTACCACACTACTTTTTGAAAATGTGCGATACGTGGTATACAGTTGATCCATCCGACCTATTTGTGATGGAATAGGCCGTCTGTGTTGTGGGAAAACGCTTGCTAGTACTCAACCATTTGGGATTGATGAATTCATCACAAACGGGTTCCCTAGTGTGGTCCGTGTTCATCTGATCATCATCTACTTCTTGTGCTAGCTCAATGCTAAGTTTCCGTTAATTGATGGAAATTTATGAACACGCCACCGTTTCCCGCCATTTCCTCACCTATTTCCCGCCACCCTGCTATATTGTGCATAGGGGGCGTGCGACGCACGGAGGCGACAAGCGCAGCCTGTAGCACATCCACCTTTTCCAAGCATGCCAACCCACCAAAGCGCCGCCTCTGCCATCAACCTTGTCGACAAGGAAAACGAGCAGGCGCCACGTCCCGTCGAGGTCGAGGCGCTCCCCGGCAACGCGATGGACGACGTCATGATGCTCGTCATCGTCAGGGTTGAGCAGACCTTTGGCGTATGGCGCTTGAGCGCCGCGGATTAAGATAGGCATGTCAGCGCCGATAGGCTGTAGCTCGCCGCACAACATGATTGATGGCGCGCCGCAGAGCAAGCTAGGTGCGTCCGTGCCGATAGGCTGCGGCTCGCCGTACGGCGAGACCGTTGGAGCGCCGCAGCGCGAGAGGCGCGGCACGCCGCACAGCAAGAGCGGATCTATCGGCGCTTGCTTGCTGTCTACATGGCGTCGCAGCTAGGTACACATCCCGTCAGTACCCCCATTCCTCGCCAGGTGTGGGCAGAGGTCCTCAGCACCGTACTTGCACCAGAGGCCGGCCGCGACATACTTGCACCGGACGCCCGCCGCGCCGATCAAATGGGTGCCTCTGTTCGACTTGTCCGTGGCCCGCTGGATGCCAACGCACTGGTCTGTAGGCTCGACCGCCTCGTTGGCCCAGGTGTCCACCTGGGCGCAGTAGAGGAACATGGCTGTTGGATCCTCGAGCTGGTGATCTCCGATGATATAGCCAACTTGGAGTTCGAGATCGCGCTCCAGATGTACTGCGAGTGTGCGGCCGCTTAGACGAACGCCTGCACGAGTTCAGGCAGAGCCAAGAGCTACCCTAGGCAAGGGCTGCTGCTCATGGTCTCATGGACGCGTTTTATTTTGAAAAGTCGTTTGGACGTGGATAGCTATGTATTCACAGCAATAATAGTATTGCTCTGTTTCAATGTGTGTACTCTGTTTTCCATTCTTATATGTTTTGTTTAAATCTGTGTATATACGGTTTCCATTCTGTATATGTGGATGATAACAGCTAGATCCAAATTAGTATACAAAAACAGATAGAAAATGAAATTCATAATATATATATATATATTAATTGTTTATTAGATCATCACAGAATATATATATATATATAAATATAATCATCACATATATGTGATGATACTTAACAACTAGGTACAATGCATTAAATTGAAAACGAACAATACTAAAACTAATAATCCCTCCTGGGGCCAGTATTCCGGCAGCCCCTCGCCAGCAGCTCCCTAGAGCGCGGCGTCTTCCCAATGCGGAGGCAGTAATCCGACTCCTCTGCCTCGCAGCGCTTGACGTACCGATCTTCCTCTTGCTGGCGGACGCGCGCGTCCGTTCTTGCCATTTTGTTGGGCGCCCACCAGAGCTCCTCGTCGACGCGTGGGCAGACCGGCGGCGCCATGGCAGAGATTTGAGAGAGAGAGAGAGAGAGAGAGGTCGAGCGAGGGGAGGATGTAGATGAGAATGCAGGCGGGACGACGTGAGCAAGGTAGTATTTATTGGCGGCCGGAATCTAAATCAACGGGGACAGTACACACGCCGGTCGCCGGAATATACGAGTACTGTAGTTTGAATTACACACAATTCCTGCAGCAAATCCGTGTGTTAACATAATAGCTGACGGTTTCCAATACAGAACCATGTCTGATTAATGATCCCCGCCAATCACCTACCAAACCTCAAGCCGCGAGATAGAGTGCCAATCGTGTGGGGGCCGGTAGTCTTGCCAGATATTTACATTTTCTTTTTTGAACACCAGATATTTACATCGTTTGATGATTTTTAACTCGCACACAAGTACACAAAAATATGATTTCTCAAACCGTTTTGGTTAGGCGTTGCATGTAGATGTAGTTCAAATTTCAATTACGGTCATCAAATGGTTTGAAAATCACTTAAATGTCTTTAAAAGGTCAAATGACCCCTGAAATTTTCCAATTTTTCACATGACAGTTGTATTAGTGCATGTTAAACGTAGGAAAAAATTGAAGGCCCTAAGAGGAAGCTATCTCCCGTTCGTCAGCAAACATGCGTTGTTCCCTCTCGGAACCACGAACCTTCGAGTGAGTTGCTCCGGTTTGTGAGGGGTGTGTGTCCAAACTTTCGTCAAACAAGTCAATTTTTTTACCACATCATCTTGGTGGCATGACAATAAATCAAGCAAGGTTTCATGTTTTTCTGAGCATTTTTAAATTTTTGGAATTAAAATGCCATGGCATGCACTCCATGCATGTGCCCATGCCTTGACACCAATATGTTTGAAAATTCCTTCTAATTTACTGCACATGGAATTAACTCGCACACAAGTACACAAAAATATGATTTTTCAAACCGTTTTGGTTAGGCGTTGCATGTAGATGTAGTTTAAATTTGAATTATGGTCATTAAATGGTTAGAAAATCACTTAAATGTCTTTAGAAGGTCAAATTACCCCTGAAATTTACCAAATTTTAACATGACAGTTGCACGTTAAACGTAGGAAAAAATTTGAAGGCCATAAGAGGAAGCTATCTCCCGTTCGTCATCAAACATGCATTGTTCCATCTCAGAACCACGAACCTTCTAGCGAGTTGCTCCGGTCTGTGAGGGGCGTGTGTCCAAACGTTCGTCAAACATGCCAATTTCTTTACCACATCATCTTGGTGGCATGACATTACATCAACCAAGGTTTCATGTGTTTCTGATCATTTTTCTATTTTTTTGAATTAAAATGCCATGTCACTCCATGCATACGTATGCATGTGTCCATGTCGTGAGACCAATATGTTTGAAAATTCTTCTAATTTACTGCACATGGAATTAACTCGCACACAAGTACACAGATATGATTTTTCAAACCGTTTTGGTTAGGCGTTGCATGTAGATGTAGTTCAAATTTGAATTACGGTCATTAAATGGTTAGAAAATCACTTAAATGTCTTTAAAAGGTCAAATGACCCTAGAATTTTCCAAAATTTCACATTACAGTTGTAGTAGTGCACGTTAGACGTAGAAAAAATTGAAGGTCGTAAGAGGAAGCTATCTCCCGTTCGTCAACAAACATGCATTGTTCCCTCTCGGAACCACGAACCTTCTAGCGAGTTGCTCCGGTTTGTGAGGGTGTGTGTCCAAACTTTCGTTACACATGCCAATTTCTTTACCACATCATCTTAGTGGGATGACATTAAATCAAGCAAGGTATCATGTTTTTCTGATCATTTTTATTTTTTTGGAATTAAAATGCCATGGCATGCACTCCATGCATGTGCCCATGCCTTGACACCAATATGTTTGAAAATTCCTTCTTATTTACTGCACATGGAATGAACTCGCACACAAGTACACAAAAATATGATTTTTCAAACCGTTAAGGTTAGGCGTTGCATGTAGATGTAGTTCAAATTTGAATTACGGTCATTAAATGGTTAGAAAATCACTTAAATGTATTTAAAAGGTCAAATGACCCCTGAAATTTACCAAATTTTCACATGACAGTTGTATTAGTGCACGTTAAACGTAGGAAAAAAATTGAAGGCCGTAACAGGAAGCTATCTCCCGTTCGTCGTCAAACATGCATTATTCCCTCTCGGAACCACGAACCTTCTAGCGAGTTGCTCCGGTTTGTGACGGGTGTGTGTCCAAACGTTCGTCAAACATGCCAATTTCTTTACCACATCATCTTGGTGGCATGACATTACATCAACCAAGGTTTCATGTGTTTCTGATCATTTTTTCGATTTTTTTTTGAATTAAAATGCCATGTCACTCCATTCATACGTATGCATGTGTCCATGTCGTGAGACCAATATGTTTGAAAATTCCTTCTAATTTACTACACATGGAATTAACTCGCACACAAGTACATAGTTATGATTTTTCAAACCGTTTTGGTTAGGCGTTGCATGTAGATGTAGTTTAAATTTGAATTACGGTCATTAAATGGTTATAAATTCACTTAAATGTCTTTAAAAGGTCAAATGACCCCTAGAATTTTCCAAAATTTCACATTACAGTTGTAGTAGTGCACGTTAGATGTAGAAAAAAAATTGAAGAACGTAAGACGAAGCTATCTCCCGTTCGTCATCAAACATGCATTGTTCCCTCTCGGAACCACGAACCTTCTAGCGAGTTGATCTGGTTTGTGAGGGGTGTGTGTCCAAAAATTTCGTCAAACATGCCAATCTCTTTACCACATCATCTTGGTGGCATGACATTACATCAACCAAGGTTTCGTGTGTTTCTGAATTTTTTTTGGAATTAAAATGCCATGCCACTCCATGCATACGTGTTCATGCATATGTGTCCAAGTCGTGATTCAAATATGTTTGAAACTTTCTTCTAGTTTACTGCACATGGAATTAACTCGCACACAACTACACAAATATGATTTTTCGAACCGTTTTGGTTAGGCGTTGCATGTACATGTAGTTCAAATTTAAATTACGGACATTAAATGGCTAGAAAATCACTTAAATGTCTTTAAAAGGTCAAATGACCCCTAGAATTTTCAAAAATTTCACATTATAGTTGTAGTAGTGCACGTTAGACGTAGAAAAAAATTTGAAGGCCGTTAGAGGAAGCTATCTCTCGTTCGTCATCAAACATGCATTGTTCCCTCTCGGAACCACGAGCCTTCTAGTGAGTTGCTCCGGTTTGTGAGGGGTGTGTGTCCAAACTTTGGTCAAACATGCCAATTTTTTGTACGACATCATCTTGGTGGCATGACATTACATCAACCAAGGTTTCATGTGTTTCTGATTTTTTTTAATTTTTTGGAATTAAAATGCCATGTCACTCCATGCTTAATTGTGTCATAGCCGTTAGACCAATATGTTTGAAAATTCCTTCCAATTTACATCACATGGAATTAAATCGCACACAAGTACATGAAATATGAGTTTTCAAAACATTATGGTTAGCTGTTGCATGTACATGTAGTTCAAATTTCAATTACGGTCATTAAATGGCTAGAAAATCACTTAAATGTCTTAGAAGGTCAAATGACCCCTGAAATTTTCCAAAATTTGACATGACAGTTGTATTAGTACTACAAAATTTCTCGTTCAATTAAAACACCATACGTTGGCACTTTATTCCAAATTCGTCTTTCACAGCTAATAAAAATAACTACAACATCACACACAGTTGTTTTCTAGGAACCGTTTGCGATGAAAATATCTGGGTATATTTAAGTCTCCCTCCTTAAGCTTCGCCGGCTCGTCTGCTCTAGTGCCGCCAACCACCGAATCCATGAACCATGATCCCCATTCCCGCACCCCCTTCTTGCAAAGATGACGCCGTGGAAACGCTTCGTGAAGGCCCGTATGATGGCCGCGTCCCCCCCGAGCGCCGTCGCCTGCGCCGAGACCACGGCCGCCTACGTCGAGAGTGCCACCGCATCCGCATTAAGCGCGGCCGCTTCCGCCAAGAGGGCGTCTGCAGCAGCCGACAGGGCAGCTGCAGCGGCCGAGACGGCTGCAGCTGCTGCTACGACGGCGGCTGCAAACGCCGAGAGCGCTCGAGCTGCCATCCGTGCTGCTGATGTCGCCCTAGCATGGGTCGAGGCCATCCACGCCAAGATCGAGGATGCACACGCCAAGATATTCCAGGCCACCTCGGACTCCAGCATGCAACCCACGACTGAAAAGGCGGCGGGGGCCATGGAGCACCTGCTTCCTCATGAGGTCGCCGAGCGGGAGCTGGAGATGCAGGAGGCGGCGGAGGTCGAGGTAGAGAAGAGTCTGTCCGTCGCGGAATCGGCGGTGGAGTACCAACGCGAGCTCTGGCGCAGCCACTACTACGAGTACTAAAACCTTGAGGGAGGCGCTGAGGACGAGGACGCGGTCGACTTCAACAGGGGGGACGCGGAGTCCACCAACGGCGGCATGTCGCCAGGACAAGTCATCAACGTCTCATCTCACACCGGCGATGCATAGGCCGGTGCGGCGGCGGATTTTTAATTATGTGTACTTAGGCTTTGTTTTTAATGCTGGTCTTTTGTTAGAGCAATGTTTAGGTCAACTAGCTCTGTGTAATTACTAAAATTGCTCGATTCAGTAAGTGTGGTCTGTCTGCTGTACGCTCTTTTGTGTGCCCAAATTAGCAAGCGATGTTCAATTATG
The DNA here is from genome assembly GCF_018294505.1 of Triticum aestivum. Classification (NCBI taxonomy): domain Eukaryota; kingdom Viridiplantae; phylum Streptophyta; class Magnoliopsida; order Poales; family Poaceae; genus Triticum; species Triticum aestivum. The sequence continues at coordinate 376,756,716 of NC_057814.1, read as the reverse complement.
CAATGACGTACCCGGGGAAATTTCCACCAAAATTTGAATTATGAAACTCATCCCATGCGCGTAAAGCAGAAGAATCGTTTGCGATGCACACAATCGTTCAAAGTGAATGGTCCGGTGGCACCGCGCGCGTTCAAAGTGAATGTGCCCATGCCTTGAGACCAAATTTGAAGTATCAAACTGATCCCATGCGCGTAAAGCAGAAGAATCGTTTGCGATGCAAACAATCATTCAAAGTGAATGGTCCAGCGGCACCGCGCGCAAAGTTTCCCTCCACATTTCCAAAATTTTGGCCTACCGCCAAAATATCTACCCCAGCCCCCTTCCCCACCCCCTTTTCTCCCCGACCACAAGTCACATTTCCCCTATTTCCACCTTCCTTCCTTCCTTCCTTGCTAAGCTATAGCCGCTTCCTCGCTCTCGTCGTCTCGCATCCTACCACCGGGCTCGCCATGGTCTTCTTCAAAGACATCTCCAGCGGTTCCTCCTCCGGCGACTACTCCTTCACCACCCGGGTATGCCTCTCTTCTGTCTCTCTCGGGCTATGACTTGGAATGAAGGATTTTTACCTAGAGGTCGATTTGAGTCGTTTCTTCCTCTTGTAGCTCCCTAAGACCATCAGTGGCAACAAATGGAGCGGGGTGGCTGAAGATCTATCTGCTCGTTGTCACCATCAATCTCCATGTGTGATGCGAGTTGCGTTTGATTCTGTGGACAGTTGGAGGGAATTTCTGTCATGTGCAGAGAAGGTTAGACCCTCTTTTGTTGTTACAAATCATTTGTTAGATGTGATTCAGACATTGTCACGGTCCCAACCCATTCATACCACACCTTCAACCAAACGCATCCTAAGACAGTGTCACAGTTTGTACCTAGTATCTTAAATTGTTGCCATCTCATCAGCGGTGCCATTAGAAAATTATTTGGCACCGCTTCAGCAGTTTGTGCAGCCAACTTTGGTCAACACATCCGAGTAGCCAAGCAGTAAAATACTAAATCTTTATGGCATGAAGGAACTGGGCATCGGAGCAACTACGTGCTCCGGAGTCCGGGTCACTGATTTTTTTCCGCTGCATCGGCTCGCCAGTGCAGGGCACCGGTGTGAGATGTAGCAACAGTTGTCTTTACCCCAGTTTTGGCATACATAGTGGACGACCTTAGTGCTATTAGTTCTATGTTACTAAATTTGTGCATGTACACACCTGTTAGTATCAATTTGCTGTCATCCAAACACTGTCGCTATGCTGTTGCAGTTATATTTACCTTCCTCATAAAATGTTCAATTTGTTATTTATTGTACATGAGTAAGAACTTGTAGCGTCGTTGTAGTTAATTATAGCTTCTGATGTTCCAGAATTTGGTTGTTGTCTCAGTACCAATTATTTCATTTGCACATTGATCTTTTTGAGAAGATATGTCATAATTAACATGTTTCTTCAGTTTTTCAAAATAAGCATTGGTGATTTTCTATGTTGCTATAAACCCATTTCCCCTACAATTGTTACTGATCTAGTTTTAAATATTATAGGATGAACGGAAGTGTTCTTACTTGGAGTGGGTTGATCAAGAGTGGCCACAGTCTTTGAAGATGTGCCTAACGAAGCTCTGGAGCATGTATGAGGAAGAGAACACACGTAGGCTTAGAGAAAATCTTGTCAACGCTGAAGGATATTTCAAGATGCGGGATAAAAAGTTGAAGGTGGAGAATGAGCTCAGATTTTTTAAATCAGACTTTGCTAAGATGGTGTTGGCGAAGGAGGAGGCACTTTCCCAGTTGGCCCGTGCAAAATGGGTTCTTACTGAACTGAAAGGAGAGGTGGATAAGACGAGCCTCGATGATCTCGATTAGGGAAATGAATATATTGTTCTTATGAAGTTGAACTAGCGATATGTTGTATTGTGCTGTTTTCATGTAGCTACCGTACTGTGATGTTATAATATATTTATGTGCCAGATATGAAACTGGCAAACAGCTGTTCGATATGAAATGTGAATTTGCGTAATACTGGAATTATTAATTGTAAACTAATAAACCTGCTAAATGTGTCATGGACCTTTCCAAACGGTTCTAGCAGTAAAAGCGCTTGCGATGGATAGCCCAATGCCACACAATTTTCTTCATCAAATCATGTGTCATATAGTTGATAAAAGCAAACAGTTAACCAAGGAAGACCGTGTGTGATAGTTACACCTGTGACACACGAGCCTACACATAAAACTGTGTGGGATGTACGTCCGAACGGAAACGTTTTCCCTGGATTGACTGTGTGGGATGTACATAAGAACGGAAACGTATTCCTTGGATTGACTGTGTGTGATATACATACGAACGGAAATATTTTTTCTGGGATTCACCGTGTGGGATGTACATACCTACGGAAATGATTTTCTCGGATTACCGTGTGGGATGTACATACCTACGGAAATGATTTTCTCGGATTACCGTGTGGGATGTACATACCTACGGAAATGATTGGGTTTCGATGCCTCGCCCGATCGCACACGACCCCAGCCTGGGTCCCAGGAGGGCCTATCCCCGACGATTTCTGGGTCGTGTGGTAAGGACACCCTATCGCACGCACTCACTTGGCGACGGTTCTAAATGTTGTTTCGGAAAGGGGTTAAAAACCATTTCTTTAGGATCGACGCGGACCAGTGTCAGGCTACCTATTCTGCACAACTCCAAACAAGCTGAAACTTCACGGAGATTTTTTATGGAATATTTAAGAATTATTGGAGCAAATAACTACCAGAGGGGGCCCACCAGCTGGGCACAACCCACCTCGGCGCGCCAGGGAGCCCAGGCGCGCCCTGATGGGTTGTGCTCTCCTAGGCCCACCTCCGGTGCCCATCTTCTGGTATATAGGTCATTTTTACCTAGAAAAAATAAGGAGAGGACTTTCGGGATGGAGCGCCGCCGCCTCGAGACGGAACTTGGGCAGGAGCACTTTTGCCCTCCGGCGGAGCGATTCCATCGTGGGAACTTCCCTCCCGGAGGGGGAAATCATTGTCATCATCATCACCAACAACTCTCCTATCTTGGGGAGGGCAATCTCCATCAACATCTTCAACAGCACCATCTCATCTCAAACCCTAGTTCATCTCTTGTGTTCAATCTTGGTACCGGAAGTATAGATTGGTGGAAGATTATACGTTCAGATCCAATATGCTATTTCATACTCCTCTGATCATGAGCATGTTTATCATTTGTGAGTAGTTACATTTGTTCTTGAGGTCACGTCAGAAATCATGTTGCAAGTAATCATGTGAACTTGATATGTGTTCGATATTTTGATAGTATGTATGTTGTTATTCCCTTAGTGGTGTCATGTGAACGTCGACTACATGACACTTCACCATATTTGGGCCTAAGCGAATCCATTGTGGAGTAGCAATTAGATGATGGGTTGCAAAAGCGACAGAAGCTTAAACCCTAGTTTATGCGCTATTCTGTAAGGGACCGATTGGATCCAAAAGTTTAATGCTATGGTTATAATTTATTCTTAATACTTTTCTCCTAGTTGCGGATGCTTGCGGGAGGGTTAATCATAATTAGGAGGTTTGTTCAAGTAAGAACAACACCTAAGCACCGGTCCACCAACATATCAAATTATCAAAGTAGCGAACACAAATTAAACCAACATGATGAAAGTGACTAGATGAAATTCCCGTGTACCCTCAAGAACGCTTTGCTTATCATAAGAGACCGTTTTGGCCTGTCCTTTGCCTCAAAAGGATTGGGCTACCTTGCTGCACTTTTGTTACTACAATTGTTACTTGCTCGTTACAAATTATCTTGCTATCAAACTACTCCGCTACTTACAATTTCAGCACTTGCATACATTACCTTGCTAAAAACCACTTGTCATTTCCTTCTGCTCCTCGTTGGGTTCGACACTCTTACTTATCGAAAAGAGCTACAATCCCCTATACTTGTGGGTCATCAACTATCCCAACGGCTTTACTTGGCACTTTATTGAAACAAAAGCTACAAAACATGATTACTACAGTAGCTTAATCATGTGAGCACACGAAAATGGTAGGGGTAAATGTTGGGTTGTCTCCCAACAAGCGCTCTACTTTAATGCCTTTTTAGATAGGCATGATGATTTCAATGATGCTCACATAAAAGATAAGAATTGAAACATAATGGGAGCATCATGAAGCATATGACCAGCACATTTAAGCCTAACACACTTTCTATGCATAGGGATATTCTAAGCAAACAATTTATGGGAACAAGAATCAACTAGCATAGGAAGGCAAAACAATCATAACTTCAAAACTTTCAACACATAGAGAGGAAACTTCATATTGTTGCAACTCCTACAAGCATATGTTCCTCTCTCTCATAGTAATTTTTAATAGCATCATGAATGAATTAAACAATATAGCTATCACATAAAGCAGTCTTTTCATGATCCACATGCATAAAAAAATTATTACTCTCCACATAAACAAATTTCTTCTCATTAATAAGGGTGGGAGAAAATTCAAAAAATTAACTATCATGAGACACTTGGTTGACATAATCAAATTGAAAATTAAAATCATGATGACAAGTTTCATGGTTATCATTACTCTTTATAGCATACATGTCATCATCATAATCATCATAGATAGGAACTATGTTTTCATAATCAATTGAAACCTCTTCCAAAATAGTGGATTCATCATTAAATAAAGTCATGACCTCACTAAATCCACTTTTATCAATGTTGTAATATGATTCAACACCCTCCAAAATAGTGGGACCATTACCTAGAGTTGACACTCTTCCAAACCCACTTTCATTGATACAATCATCATAAATAGGAGGCTTGCAATCATCATAACAAATTTGCACATCAAAACTTGGGGACTAAAAATATCATCTTCATCAAACATAGCATCCCCAAGCTTATGGATTTGCATATCACTAGCATCATGGATATTCAAAGAATTCATAGTAGCAACATTGCAATCATGCTCATCATTCAAAGATTTTATGCCAAAAAAATTATTGAATTCTTCTTCTATCAATTGAGCACAATTTTCTTTTCCATCATTTTCAAGGAAGTATGATAAAGACGAATAATATGAGGCCACCTCAATACCATTTTTTAGTTTTCTTTTATAAACCAAACTAGTGATACAACAAGAAACTAAAAGATTCAATTGAAAGATCTAAAGATATACCTTCAAGCACTCACCTCCCCAGCAACGATGCTAGAAAAGAGCATGATGTCTACTACGCAACTTTATTCTTGTAGACTCGTGTTGGGCCTCCAAGCGCCGAGTTTTGTAGGACAGTAGCAATTTTCCCTCAAGTGGATGACCTAAGGTTTATCAATCCGTGGGAGGCGTAGGATGAATATGGTCTCACCTCAAACAACCCTGCAATCAAATACAAGAAATCTCTTGTGTCCCCAACACACCAGATACAATGGTAAATTTTATAGGTGCACTAGTCCGGTGAAGAGATGGTGATACAAGTGTAAGTAATGATAGTAGATATTGATTTTCTTAATAGGAACAATAAAAAACAACAAGGTAGCAAGAAACAAAAGTGAGCACAAACGGTATTGCAATGCTTGAAAATGAGGCCTAGGGTCCGTACTTTCGCTAGTGCAATCTCTCAATAATGCTAATATAATTGGATCCTATAACCATCCCTCAACGTGCGATGAAGAATTACTCCAAAGATCTTATCTAACGAAGAACATAAGACGAAATTGTTTGTAGGGTACGAAACCACCTCAAAGTTATCCTTTCCGATCGATCTATCCAAGAGTTCGTACGAAAATAACACCAATTTATCCTTTCCGATCGGTCTATCTAAGAGATTGCACTAAAATAACACCATATGATACACATCAACCAACTCTAATGTCACCTAGATACTTCAATGTCACCATGAGTATCCGTCAATTGTTTATACGATCTGCATCAAATTCAAATTCATAATACTCAATCCAATAGAAAGAACCTCAAAGAGTGCCCCATTTTTATCAGAGAAAAATGGGACGAAAACATGCATCAACCCCTATGCATAGATTACCCCAATGTCACCTCGGGAATCCACGAGTTGAGTGCCAAAACATATATCAAGTGAATCAATATGATACCCCATTGTCACCAAGGGTATTCATAGCAAGACATACGTCAAGTCCTCTCAAATCCATTAAAGTATTCAATCCGATAATAACGAAATCTTAAAGCGAAAACTCAATTCATCACAACAAGATAGAGAGGGAGAAACACCATATGATCCAACTATATTAACAAAGCTCGTGATACATCAAGATCGTGCCAAATCAAGAACACGAGAGAGAGAGAGAGATCAAATACATAGCTACTAGTACAAACCCTCAGCCCCGACGGTGGACTACTCCCTCCTCATCTTGGTGGCTGCCGGGATGATGAAGATGGCTGTGGTGATGATTTCCCCCTCCGGCAGGGTGCCGGAACAGGGTCCAGATTGCTTTTTCGTGGCTACAGAGGCTTGCAGCGGCGAAACTTCTGATCCAAGTTAATTTTTAGGTGTTTCTGAATATATAGCATTTTACGGTGTTGGAATCATGCAAAGATGGGCCTTAGGGACCTTAGGGGCCCACCACCCACCAGGGTGCGCCCTGGTGTCTTGTGAGCAGCATGGGCCCCCTCTGGTGGTTCTTTGCTCGATTATTCCTCTTTTCTTCCAAAAAATATCATCAAAGAATTTTGTCCAATTCCGAGAACTTTTATTTCTGCACAAAAAACAACACCACGGTAGTTCTGCTGAAAACAGTGTCAGTCTGGGTTAGTTCCATTCGAATTGTACCAAAACCATATAAAATTGTTGTAAACATGGCATGAATACTTCATAAATTATAGATACGTTGCAGACATATCAACTTCCTGCGCAAGGACCAGCCACCACTACTGCCAACCATAGGGGTAAATTGGAAAACCCTCAATCCCTAGCCAGCTGCTAGCTATAAATAACCACAACAATGGCCGACGGCAGTGACTAACTACTGATCCCCTTACTAGCTAGTTATCCACACATATCAGCATAGCCCCAACGACCGACGATGGGATGGAGTTGGGACATGGCGGAATCAAGGTTGGCGGCGCAATGGTCGGCTTGGTGGTCGACGACCATGTTGCCGCCTCTCCCGGTGACGGCCAGAGGAAGCAGGAAACGCGGCATGAGCAAGACACCAGGTTAGCTAGGGTCATCCTGAAAGTAGACATGGGTCTCCAGCAGGTGATATTGCTGGCTCAGCGCAGAGTGCAGTGGATGGTGCGGGTGGCGGACCAGGAGCTGCAATGATACAAGGACAACTACGACAGTGGCGGCCGCCACACGAGACGCAAGATTATGTCCGAGATGGAGGAGGGCGCAGCGCCGGATGTCGCCGAGGCATGCCTGGGGGCGTGACGGTAGCCCTAGCAAGAGACAATGTTGTCTCGCCGGACTTTGCCGGGGCAGGCCCGGCGGTCGCGAAAGCCCAAGTGAGCACTGCGCTTGAGGCAGTACTGGCAATCACTGATGTCGAGTCTGCCCCGGCCTCAATCGATCAAGGTGTTTAGTTCATCGACTTAGCGGCCTCCTCTCCTCTTGAGCCCAAAATTGACACGCTGGTGGATGATGGCAGTTGTGCGTGCTCGGTCGGCGTCAGGTGCACAGTAGCTCTTTTGTGCGTGCACGATTCGTTATATTCATGTAAATTAGCAAGCTAATGGTTTCTAAATTACTCCTCAAACTAGGTACTAGACCAATTTGAGCATATATATATGCTCGATTGATTTCTTCATGCATGTCAAATATATCAATTGAATGGGCTGGCCTATCTATATATCATCTCAATTTGCAATATGGACAATTAATATGCAAATGCCTTCTGGATATCGGTGCTGATCGCCATGTCATAAACATGGACATCCTCTACTCTACCGGGCACGCGCTTAAAATGAATGGACTATGTACGATACTAATATTTTCCATGAAAATTCAAGACCTTGGAAACAGCATTTGAGTAACATATATATAGTGGTGACATTATTCGACAAAAGGCGGATCTAGGTAACATGGTACTTAATAATTCCAAACTTCAATCTTTTGACAACCATATGGCCCATATCTACATACCTAACATAGTAACAACTAGCACATTTTAAGAGGTATAAGGCCAACAACCACAACTATCCGCTAGAAGCATCTTGATCACGGCGACTCGGCATCTCATCAATGAAAAGGAAGAACCCTACAGTGCGTTGGTAGAGCATGAGTAGAACAGTGTCTCCAATTTTTCAATGTGGATGCATTGCCACGACAAGTGAGAACTTATTAATTTGAATGGTTCCATTTCTGTTGGAAATGTGGTACCTTGCAATCACTTTGGCGTTATTTGCAGGCACAAGTGTAATTCGACCATGCCAGGAAATCGTTGCAGGAACAACTGAGCGGGCAATTTCTATTGCAATGAAAAATAAAAGCAATTGTAGCTATCGTTGAAGCTATATATAGTTTATGAACATCAACATAAAAATAGGGATTTGTACCAGCGTTTTGTGCACACAATTGGTCTCGTTCAATGTGTGCACCAGTGGTGGTATTAATCCCATCCCAAATCCAGTGTTCATATGTTGTGCTATCTCTGTCAGATTATCAACAAATTTGACGACATGTTCCACATCTTTCTAGTTAAATTTGGTACGTCGAGTAACATACAGACCGTTAACTATGCATCCAACATATCCTACTTAAAAGGTGGGAATGGTTATTTATTCAGAACATGGCAGAAAAATAGTGGGCATAAATTGGTAATTAGAATTTGTTACTTGCTAGGAACAGAGTCAGAAAATGAAAGCACAATTGGTTGCTTAAATAATGATCAGTTAGTCAGAACAAATACCCCAATTTTGCTAAGTAATATGCCAACATGGAGAAAGTTGAAAGAACACTAACCTCGATCATACTGTGATTGACTGGTGATGTTGGGGAAGTAAACATCCATGTTAATTAGACTAGGTTGTGGTGCACACATTACAATTTTATTGCCAGCTTTCAGTTCATAAAACTTAGAAATTTTCTCCGAACGTCCTCATCAAAATAGAGTGACCATCTTTATCAATTTTTACCCTAACTATCATTGTAAATCCATGTTGCGTTGTCAATATGACATCCATGGAGTCATCAACATAGTAAAGGCCAAGATTTCCTTCTACACGTGTTCTTGCAAAGCAAGGGATGTACTGCTTGAAATGATAATTAAGATCATTACATATATTGACATAATAGAGCACCATGCAAATATGGGAGTAATTGAGAGAACAGAACAATATATGGCTGAAAGCAAAGTACAAAAATATAATTAAACCAATAATGTATAAAAGATTCATGCAAATATGAGAGTAACTGAAAGACCAATACTTCATTAATTTGCCTAATTTAGAAAAAAATTGTCCTCGATGTCTAGGCTACATGTGGCACCATACCTTTTATCCAAATGTAGCAATATATAGTATATGTTCCTAAATTTAGGCCATGCCAACCGTGGTAGGGTGAGGTTGAACATACTGAGCGCTCCCTGAAGTCATCTAGTATGGTGAGATAGAACCTCGTTTCTGATTGGTCGCGACCACACTGGCTTGATTTGTGCTTGCACTGTGGACACTTGAATGAAAACCCTCGAATCAGCTAGAAGACAAATGAATCCATGGTGATTTCCGCCGGTAGATTAACATGGACAGGCGGACTACAATAAGAGATGAGCGAATATTTCGCTAAATTAATTACCTTCTCCATGAGAAAAATCCCTGGCCGAAGCCCGAGGAAAATCTTTCGGTGCAGATAGGAGGCGACAATCGGTAGGGGCAAAATCTTTCGTCGTTTGGAGCGTGCCCGCCACCGACAGCTGTGGAGCTTAGGGGTTGCCGCCGCGATAGAAGTTGATGACGTGTAGAGTTGTGGAGGAGTGTGCAGCGAGTCAGTGGGGATGAAGGGGGAGGGTTTTCTTTTTCTTTTTTGATGTGTGGTTGAACACACACGGTTCCCACAGGCAACGAAGATGAACCATGTGTGAATAAATCACCAAGATTGAAGGGGAATCCAAATTTCCTTCCTCGTTTGTCCTTCGGTTATTTTCTACGATCAAAATGCCCCCTCCAATGCACCGTATTCAAATTTGGCACTTTTCCAGGCTCATTTACTATATTTAGTCCATTATGTGCATTTTCTAGGCATTAATGCACATAATTCAAATTCAAACAATCGGTGCATGAAAATGTGCACAAAAATGGTCTGGAAAACCATGCTCGTGGTATTTAGTAATTTTTCATGCCTTTTACAAGGAATGGACAAAGATTTCAAGGATATGTGTGGCAAGAATCAACCACAAACGTGTCGTTTATTGGGTTTTCAGCTATAGAAAAATGACAAACATGCTAGAAATAGATGACACCTGGCAAGGTGCCATGGTATGGCCTTACGATGCGCTGGTAAAATTTGAGAAGGTTTGGCTTATGTCATCATGCACACTCTTCATAAATCGAACCATCACCGAGGAAGTTTCATGGTTTCGATAGGGAAATCACCAAGATTGTAGGGGAATACAAATTTCCTTCGCCGTTTGTCCTTCGTTTTTTTCATGATCAACATACCCCTCCAATGCACCACGTTCAAAATTGGCACTTTCCGGGCTCATTTACTATATTTAGTCCATTATGTGCATTTTCTAGGCATTAATGAACATAATTCAAATCCATACAATCGGTGCATGACAAATTGCACAAAAACGGTCTGGAAAACCATGCTCGTGGTATTTAGTAATTTTGCATGCCTTTTACAAGGAATGGGCAGAGATTTCAAGGATATATGTGGCAAGAGTCAACCACAAATGTATCGTTTATTGGTTTTTGAACTATAGAAAAATGAAAAACATGCTTGAAAAACATGACGCCTAGCATGGTGCCATGGTATGGCCTCACCATGCCCTGGTAAAAATTTGAGAAGGTTTGTCTTAAGTCGTCATGCACACTCTTCATCAATCGAACCATCACCGAGGAAGTTTTGTGGTATCGAGAGGGAAATCACCAAGATTGAAGCGGAATCCAAATTTCTTTCTTCCTTTGTCCTTGAGTTTTTTTCTATGATCAACCTACCCCCTACAAATCATCGTGTTTAAATTTGGCACTTTTCCGGGCTCATTTACTGTATTTAGGCAATTATGTGCATTTTCTAGGCATTAATGCACATAATTCAAATTCAGACAATCAATGCATGAATAAGTGCACAAAAACAGTCTAGAAAATCATGCTCGCGATATTTAGTACTATTCATGCCTTTTACAAGGAATGGGTAGACATTTCAAGGATATGTGTGGCAAGAGTCAAGCACAAACGTGTCGTTTATTAGTTTTTCAACTATATCAAAATGGAAAACATGCTTGAAAAACATGACGCCTGGCATGGTGCCATGGTATGGCATCATCCATGCCCTGGTAAAAATTTGAGAAGGTTTACCTTATGTCTTCATGCATGCTCTTTATAAATCGAACAATCATCAATAAAGTTTCATGGTTTTGCGAGGGAAATCACCAAGATTGAAGGGGAATCTAAATTTCCTTCGTCCTTTGCCCTTGAGTTTTTTTCTACGATCAACATACACCCTACAAATCACCGTGTTAAAATTTGGCACTTTTCCAAACTCATTTACCACATTGAGGCGATTATGTGCATTTTCTAGACATTTAGCATAGGTACATCAAATCTTAGCTACAACTACTCGGGTGTGATGAGAGGGGTGTGGATTGTTGTTCGATCGTGGTGAATCCTACGGTGCACACGGGCGATCCACGTGGCTGGGTTTTCGGCCAATCAGAACGCAACCCACAATAGGGTGAGCGCACATGGTTTCTAGAGGGAACGAAGATGAACCGTGTACTATAATAAATGACCAAGATTGTAGGGGAATCCTAATTTCCTTCGTTGTTTGTCCTTGAGATCTAAAAAACCATCGCAATGTACGGTTGTCCAGCTACTTCGGCCCAGAGCTCTCTCCAAGCGTCGTTCATGCCACCGCGCCGCAGACTAACTGGTAAGGAAGCGATGGAATCCCGCTGCGCCGAGTTCCTCGCCGCCTACGACCGCACACTAAATGGTAAGGAAGCGATGGCATCCCACCGCACCGAGTTCATCGCTGCCCCGGCCGCACATCTACGTGGGCGGATGATACGTCTCCAATGTATCTAATTTTTTTTATTGTTCCATGCTGTTATATAATCATTCTTAGATGTTTTACAATCATTTTATACCAACTTTACATCATTTTTTGGGACTAACCTATTGACATAGTGCCCAGTGCCAGTTGTTGTTTTTGCTTGTTTTTTACTTCGCAGGAAATCAATACCAAACGGAGTCCAAACACAGCGAAACTTTTTGGTGATTTTTTCTGGACCACAAGACACGCGATGGGCCAAGAAAGTACATGAGGGGGGCTCCGAGGGGAGCCCCCAGGCGTGCCCAGGTGGGTTGTGCCCACCTCGGTGGCCTCCTGCACCACCTCTTTGCTCTATAAATACCCCAATATTCCAGAAACCCTAGGGGAGTCGACGAAAATCAATTCTAGCTGCCGCAAGTTCCAGAACCACCAGATCCAATCTAGACACCATCACAGAGGGGTTCATCATCCTCACTGGTGCCTCTCCGATGATGCGTGAGTAGTTCATTGTAGACCTACGGGTTCGTAGTTAGTAGCTAGATGGATTCCTCTCTCTCTTTTTATTCTCAATACAATGGTCTCTTGGAGATCTATTTGATGTAACTCTTTTTGCAGTGTGTTTGTTGGGATCCGATGAACTTTGAGTTTATGACCAGATCCATGAAAGTTATTTGATTTCTTTGATCACTTATATGCATGATTACTTATAGCCTCGTATTTCTTCTTTGAATCTTTGGTTTAGTTAGGCCGACTAGATCGATTTTTCTTGCCATGGGAGGAGGTGCTTTGTGATGGGCTCGATCTTACGGTGCTTGATCTCAGTGACAGAAGGGGAAACGACACGTATGTATCATTGCCATTAAGGATTACAAGATGGGATCTATTTCTACATAAATAGATCTTGTCTACATCATGTCATCGTTCTTATTGCATTACTCCGTTTCTCCATGAACTTAATACAATAGATGCATGCTGGATAGCGGTCGATGTGTGGAGTAATAGTAGTAGATGCAGGCAGGATTCGGTCTACTAATCTTGGACGTGATGCCTATATAATGATGATTGCCTGGATATCGTCGTGATTATTTGAAGTTCGATCAATTGGCCAGTAGTAATTTGTTTACCCACTGTATGCTATTTTTCTCGAGAGAAGCCACTAGTGAAATCTACGGCCTCTGGGTCTCTTCTTTATTATATTTGCCTTCACGGCCTATTTTTATTTGCTTTTATTTTCAGATCTATTGATCCAAAAATACAAAAATACCTTGTTGTAATTTTTTATTTATTTATTTTATCTCTCGTTCCCACGAGATCTATTTATCCAATCTACTACAATTTTACCTATCTTTTTACGTATGAGGGATTGACAACCCCTCTCTTACATCGGGTTGCAAGTATTTGTTCTTTGTGTGCAGGAGCTGCTTACGTGGTGTTGCGTGGTTCTCCTACTGGTTCGATAACCTTGATCTCATCACTGAGGGAAATACCTACCATAGCTATGCTGCATCATCCCTTCCTCTTTTGGGAAATACCGACGTAGTTCAAGCCGCATCAGCGGACTTTAAGCAATGGCCGAATGGGCGGTGAGCAAGAGGTGGCCGAATCCGCGCAGAAGGAGTGGAAAAGGCAGAAAGCACTCTAGAAAAGAGAGTCCCGCTGTCGCAAGAAAGAAGAGGCCACACACGTTTATGACGAGAGCTCAACGGAGATCCAAGCACGGTGGGCTGCCGCCGTCAAGGCCAGGAAGGAGAATGACTACGTCTGGCCAGCATGCCCCGATGCCTCCACCTGCCAGGATCACATCGGTAGCTACCACGACGCTGATGAGAGCTGTGCAGAGATCCAAGCATGGTGGGCAGTCGCCGACAAGGCCAGGAAGGATAATGATTACGTCTGGCTAGCATGTGAGAAGCAGTTAGTGTGTGTGTCGCCCGTAAGTTTTTTTAATTAATTACAAACACCTACCAGTCACTGGTACGCGTTGGTCCTAAACAAACGGTTTTTAACCCCTTTCCGTGACGACATTTGGAACCGTCGCCAAGTGAGTGTGGGCGATAGGGGGGTCCTTCCAACATGACCCAGAAACCGTCGTGGATATGCCCTCCTGGCACACACGTTCGGCAAAATGAGGCCGTGTGCGACCGGCGAGCGCTCAAATACGGAAATACGTATAGTAGAGCTAAAAATACAATTATACAGCAAAATTGTTTCAGGTCGCAAGTACATCCCACACAGTCAGTCCCCGCTAAATGTTTCTGTTCGTATGCACATCCCACACAGTCGCTCCAAGGAAAACGTTTCTGTTCCCAGGTACATCACACACAAATTTTCCCCTTAAATCATTTGCATTATTGAATGTATCACACACAGTCCATAGAAGAAACTGTGTGGCAAAGGTTGTCCATCACACATAGTTTTTATGTGGTAAATGTTTGCGGAAGGTGGCCTAACGCAAACAGTTTTCAAGAGAAAGTCGTGTGTGATTGTTCATTGATCCAACACGGTTTATTCCTAGAAACTGTGTGCGTTGCCTGAGGTCATCGCCCACGGTATTTTTTCAACAAATGTTTGCAATAGCAAAACGCAATTAGCAGGCAAATTCGCCATTAGCAGGCTAATTATCTGATTATTCATAATCCATTTATTAATCTAATTGACATTTCATATTAAGCACACAATATATTTCATTTCCATATTAAGGAAGCAGAATTTCATAATTGAAATACATCAGAGTACAACATGATATAGCTTCAGCACTCAGCTACCCCATTACACAACTGCACCAGCAGCAAGTTCCACATGCAACATGTAGAACCTTTCGAAATTAGCATCATAGACGGTATATAGACATATGCATCTCATTTGGAAAACTACTGAAGTGGAAGGCGAATATTGAGCCTTCATTCATGTTGAAGGTCTTTGCAACTTTAGGCCAGTGCATGTGGATGATTGACCGTCCGTCCTTCGTCCTCTTCAGGAACACTTCAATATTGAACCGTGGGTGTTGTATGAAAACCTTCCTCGCCTCTTAACCATAGAGGTGGTTTGAGAGGTAATCATCAGTGAACTGCTTTGGAAAGGCCTGAAAACAAGGATGTCCATAAATATCTTCTCTATATTGGAAATGGGGCAAAGGAATAAAAAAAGGAAAGGTATAATAGTTAGTACCATCTTGTAGTGAACTGATGTCTTCTTCATTGTGCAGACAAAGATCTTGTTGTTTTTTGTCGCTAATTTGTTTATCCTAACAATCTTTCTCAGTTTCTTGATTTGATTGATATTCATGGACAACTCATTTCCCCATATGCAAAAAGGGTCGAACAGTGGGTCAAAACCTCTGAGAGCAGGACCTACATGTGCAAGACCAAATTGTTAAAAACCAAAATATTAGAATGGTTCCTGCAATTGCACAATAATGTGCTATTAGACAACTGACCATGCATGTGCTAACCTCGATTGTAAACCTCAGTGCTTCCCATTGTTTCCCTGCAACACATATAAGGTAGCTAGTCATCAGGTTAAGTAAGGGTTCGCATGCTATCAGTAAAATATGTTGATGAAAAATAAGCACATTGCAGATTCATCAGATTAATTCTAGCCACATGGAAAACCCATTTACCCAAACCAAGCATGATTAAGAACTAGGAAATATAGCACTTGTATATGTTTCTCATGTTTTAAGTGCAGCCAAATTCGATTTATTCCTCACATGCACAACAATACAAAATTCTACCCACGACAATTGGACATTGCATTGCAGAATTGAACCCAGCAATTAACTAAACACCACAACAAATGAACCAAACGTTAACTGAGCACCACATTGCACAATATAACATACTCCTAACAGAAGATTAGACAGTTAACCAAACAGTTAACTACTGCCAATTGTAGCAATTGTATTTGTTTCTCATGTATTTACTACAGCCAGATTCAATTTATTCCTCACATGGTATACAATAACAGAATGCACCCATGATACGTCCATTTTGCATCATGCTTTTATATCTATATTTATTGCATTATGGGCTGTTATTGCACATTATGTCATAATACTTATGCCTATTCTCTCTTATTTTACAAGGTTTACATAAGGAGGGAGAAAACCGGCAGCTGGAATTCTGGGCTGGAAAAGGAGAAATATTAGAGACTTATTCTACACAACTCCAAAAGTCCTGAAACTCCACGAAAGTTATTTTTGGAAATAATAAAAAATACTGAGCGGAAGAAATACCAGAGGGGGCCCACACCCTGGCGACGAGGGTGGGGGGCGCGCCCTACCCCCCTGGGCGCGCCCCCTGCCTCGTGGGCCCCCCGTTGGCCCTCCGGTGCCCATCTTCTGCTATATGAAGTCTTTCGTGCGAGAAAAAATCACAAGAAAGCTTTCGTGACGAGACCCCGCCGCCACGAGGCGGAACCTTGGCGGAACCAATCTAGAGCTCCGGCAGAGCTGTTCTGCCGGGGACACTTCCCTCCGGGAGGGGGAAATCATCGCCATCATCATCACCAACGCTCCTCTCATCGAGAGAGGGCCAATCTCCATCAGCATCTTCACCAGCACCATCTCATCTCAAACCCTAGTTCATCTCTTGTATCCAATTCTTGTCTCTAAGTCTGGGATTGGTACCTGTAGGTTGCTAGTAGTGTTGATTACTCCTTGTAGTTGATGCTAGTTGGTTTATTTGGTGGAAGATCATATGTTCAGATCCTATATGCATATTAATACTCCTCTGATTATGAACATGAATATGCTTTGTGAGTAGTTACGTTTGTTCCTGAGGACATGGGAGAAGTCTTGCTATTAGTAGTCATGTGAATTTGGTATTCGTTCGATATTTTGATGAGATGTCTGTTGTCTCTCCTCTAGTGGTGTCATGTGAACGTCGACTAATGACACTTCACCATTATTTGGGCCTAGAGGAAGGCATTGGGAAGTAATAAGTAGATGATGGGTTGCTAGAGTGACAGAAGCTTAAACCCTAATTTATGCGTTGCTTCGTAAGGGGCTGATTTGGATCCACTTGTTTCATGCTATGGTTAGGTTTACCTTAATACTTCTTTTGTAGTTGTGGATGCTTGCAATAGGGGTTAATCATAAGTGGGATGCTTGTTCAAGTAAGAGCAGCACCCAAGCACCGGTCCACCCACATATCAAATTATCAAAGTACCGAACGAGAATCATATGAACGTGATGAAAACTAGTTTGACGATAATTCCCATGTGTCCTCGGGAGCACTTTTCTCTATATAAGAGTTTTTCCAGGCTTGTCCTTTGCTACAAAAAGGATTGGGCCACCTTGCTGCACTTTATTTACTTTTGTTACTTGTTGCTCGTTACAAATTCTCTTATCACAAAACTATCTGTTACCTATTATTTCAGTGCTTGCAGAGAATACCTTGCTGAAAACCGCTTATCATTTCCTTCTGCTCCTCGTTGGGTTCGACATCTTACTTATTGAAAGGACTACGATAGATCCCCTATACTTGTGGGTCATCAAGACTCTTTTCTGGCGCCGTTGCCTTTGGTAGGTGGAATTTGGTAAGGAAAAATTTATATAGTGTACTGAAATTTACTGTCACTTGTTACTTGGAAAGTAATCCTCTGAGGGGCTTGTTCGGGGTATCTTCACCCCGACCAGTAGATCAAAGAGTTGCTCCTCAACCTAGTGAACCTACTGAAAATGAAAATGTCTACTTTGAGATTCCTTCGGGTATGATAGAAAAACTGCTAGCTAATCCTTTTGCAAGAGACGGAACAATGCATCCTGATGAGCACCTAATATATGTGGATGAAGTTTGTGGATTATTTAAGCTTGCAGGTGTGCCCGGTGATGTTATTAAGAAGAAGTTCTTCCCTTTATCTTTGAAGGGAGATGCATTGACATGGTATAGGCTATGTGATGATATGGGATCATGGAACTACAAACGACTGAAATTGGAATTTCATCAGAAGTTTTATCCTATGCATCTTGTTCATCGTGATCGCAATTATATATATAATTTTTGGCCTCGCGAAGGAGAAAGCGTCGCTCAAGCTTGGGGGAGGCTTAAATCAGTGTTATATTCATGCCCCAATCATGAGCTCCCAAGAGAAATAATTATTCAAATTTTTTATGCTCGGCTTTCTGATAACAATCGCACCATGCTCGATACTTCTTGTGATGGCTCTTTTATGATGAAGACTATTGAATTCAAATGGGATTTATTGGAAAGAATTAAATGCAACTCCGAAGATTGGGATCTCGACGAAGGTAAGGAGTCAGGTATGACACCTAAGTTTGATTGTGTTAAATCTTTTATGGATACCGATGTTTTCCGTAAATTTAGCACTAAATATGGACTTGACTCTGAGATAGTAGCTTCTTTCTGTGAATCTTTTGCTACTCATGTTGATCTCCCTAAGGAGAAGTGGTTTAAATATCATCCTCCCATAGAAGTAAAGGTAGCTGCACCTATTAAAGTTGAAGAAAAGACTATCACTTATAATGATTCTATTGTTCCTACTGCTTATGTTGAGAAACCACCTTTTCCTGTTAGGATAAAAGATCATGCTAAAGCTTCAACTGTGGTTCGTAAAACCAATGTTAGAACTTATATACCTCCGGAGCAAGTTAAAGTTGAACCTAATATTGCTATTGTTAAAGATCTTTTGTCTGATAATATTGATGGGCATGTTATTCATTTTTGTAATGAAACTGCTAGAATTGCCAAACCTTGTGCTAAAGATAAACATAGACCTGTGGTAGGCATGCCTGTTATTTCTGTTAAAATAGGAGATCATTGTTATCATGGCTTATGTGATATGGGTGCTAGTGCTAGTGCAATACCTATTGACTTATACAAAGAAATTATGCATGATATTGCACCTGCTGAGTTAGAAGATATTGATGTCACAATTAAACTTGCCAATAGAGATACTATTTCACCCATGGGAATTGTTAGAGATGTTGAAGTCTTGTGTGGGAAAACTAAATATCCTGCTGACTTTCTTGTTCTTGGTTCCCCACAAGATAGCTTTTGTCCCATTATATTTGGTAGACCCTTCCTGAACACTGTTAATGCTAGGATAGACTACGAAAAGGATGTTGTTACTATTGGTTTAGGTGATATGTCTCATGAGTTTAACTTCTCTAAATTTCGTAGACAACACCGTGAGGAGGAATTGCCTAGTAAATATGAAATTATTGGTCTTGCTTCTATTGCCATACCTCCTGTTGAAATCCTAGGGGATCCTCCTCCACCCAAAGGTGATCCCGTGTTTGAGCTCAAATTGTTACCTGATACTCCTAAATATGCTTATCTTGATGAGAAAAAGATATATCCTTTTATTATTAGTGCTATCCTTTCAGAGCATGAAGAAGAGAGATTATTAAAAACTCTGAAGAAGCACCGCGCTGCTATTGGATATACTCTTGAAGATCTTAAGGGCATTAGCCCCACTCTATGCCAACACAAAATAAATTTGGAGAAAGATGCCAAACCAGTTCGTGATCACCAACGACGGCTGAATCATAAGATGAAAGAAGTGGTAAGAAAGGAAATAGTAAAGCTCCTTGGGTATTATTTATCCCGTTGCCGATAGTCAGTGGGTAAGTCCTGTCCATTGTGTCCCTAAGAAGGGAGGTATTACTGTCGTTCCTAATGATAAAGATGAATTGATTCCGCAAAGAATTATTACAGGTTATAGGATGGTAATTGATTTCCGCAAATTAAATAAGGCTACTAAAAAAGATCATTACCCCTTACCTTTTATTGATCGAATGTTAGAAAGATTATCCAAACATACACATTTTTGCTTTCTAGATGGTTACTCTGGTTTCTCTCAAATACCTGTGTCAGCCGATGATCAATCAAAGACCACTTTTACTTACCCTTTCGGTACTTTTGCTTATAGACGTATGCCTTTTGGTTTATGTAATGCACCTGCTACCTTTCAAAGATGCATGATGGCTATATTCTCTGACTTTTTTGAAAAGATATGTGAGGTTTTCATGGGTGATTTCTCCGTTTATGGATTCTCTTTTGATGATTGCTTGAGCAATCTTGATCGAGTTTTGCAGAGATGTGAAGAAACTAACCTTGTCTTGAATTGGGAGAAGTGCCACTTTATGGTTAATGAAGGTATTGTCTTGGGGCATAAAATTTCTGAAAGAGGTATTGAAGTTGATAAAGCCAAGGTTGATGCTATTGAAAAGATGCCATGTCCCAAGGACATCAAAGGAATAAGAAGTTTCCTTGGTCATGCCGGTTTTTATAGGAGGTTCATTAAGGACTTCTCAAAAATTTCTCGGCCTTTGACTAATTTATTACAAAAAGATATACCATTTGTCTTTGATGATGATTGTATAGAAGCATTTAAAATACTTAAGAAAGCATTGATCTCTGCACCTATTGTTCAGCCACCTGATTGGACTTACCTTTTGAAATTATGTGTGATGCTAGTGATTATGCTGTAGGTGCTGTTCTAGGGCAAAGAGTTGATAAGAAATTAAATGTTATTCAATATGCTAGTAAACTCTAGACAATGCCCAGAGAAATTATGCTACTACTGAAAAAGAATTCTTAGCAGTTGTATTTGCTTGTGATAAGTTCAGACCTTATATTGTTGATTCTAAAGTAACTATTCACACTGATCATGCTACTATTAAATACCTTATGGAAAAGAAATATGCTAAACCTAGACTTATTAGATGGGTTCTCTTGCTGCAAGAATTTGATTTGCATATTATTGATAGAAAGGGAGCTGAGAACCCCGTTGCAGACAACTTGTCTAGGATAGAAAATGTTCTTGATGACCCACTACCTATTGATGATAGCTTTCCTGATGAACAATTAAATGTCATAAATGCTTCTCGTACTACTCCATGGTATGATGATTATGCTAATTACATTGTTGCTAAATTTATACCACCTAGTTTCACATACCAACAAAAGAAAAAGTTTTTCTATGATTTGAGACATTACTTTTGGGATGACCCACATCTTTCTAAAGAAGGAGTAGATGGTGTTATTAGACGTTGTGTACCTGAGCATGAACAGGAATAGATCCTACGCAAGTGTCACTCCGAGGCTTATGGAGGACACCACGCTGGAGATAGAACTGCACATAAGGTATTGTAATCAGGTTTTTATTGGCCTACTCTCTTCAAGGATGCCCGTAAGTTTGTCTTATCATGTGATGAATGTCAAAGAATTGGTAATATTAGTAGACATCAAGAAATGCCTATGAATTATTCACTTGTTATTGAACCATTCGATGTTTGGGGCTTTGATTATATGGGACCGTTTCCTGCCTCTAATGCATATACACATATTTTAGTTGCTGTTGATTACGTTACTAAGTGGGTAGAAACTATTCCAACTAGTAGTGTTGATCATAACACCTCTATTAAGATGCTTAAATAAGTTATTTTTCCGAGGTTTGGAGTCCCTAGATATTTAATGACTGATGGTGGTTCACACTTTATTCATTGTGCTTTTCGTAAATTGCTTTCTAAGTATGATGTTAATCATAGAATTGCATCTCCTTATCACCCACAGTCTAGTGGTCAAGTAGAATTGAGTAATAGAGAGCTCAAGTTAATTTTGCAAAAGACTGTTAACAGATCTAGAAAGAATTGGTCCAAGAAACTTGATGATGCATTATGGGCCTATAGAACTGCATATAAAAATCCTATGGGTATGTCTCCATATAAAATGGTTTATGGAAAAGCATGTCACTTACCTCTCAAACTAGAACATAAGTCTTATTGAGCTATTAAAGACCTCAACTATGATTTCAACCTTGCCGGTGAGAAGAGGCTATTTGACATTAGCTCACTTGATGAATGGAGAACCCAAGCCTATGAGAATGCCAAATTGTTTAAAGAAAAAGTTAAAAGATGGCATGACAAAAGGATACAAAAGCGTGAGTTTAATGTAGGTGATTATGTATTGCTATAAAACTCTCGTTTAAGATTTTTTGCAGGAAAACTTTTCTCTAAATGGGAAGGTCCTTACGTTATCGAGGAGGTCTATCGTTCCGGTGCCATAAAAATCAACAACTTCGAAGGCACAAATCCGAAGGTGGTGAACGGTCAAAGAATCAAACATTATATCTCAGGTAATCCCATAAATGTTGAAACCAATGTTATTGAAACCGTAACCCCGGAGGAATACATAAGGGATACTTTCCAGAACGTTTCAGACTCCGAAAAGGAATAGGTATGTGGTACGGTAAGTAAACCGACTCCAAAATAGTTCTAATGGCAATTTTTCTCCGTTTTGGAATATTTAGAAAAATAAGAAACGGTCCGGGAAGGAAACGAGGGCTCCATGAGGGTGGAGGGCGCGCCCTACCCCCCCTAGGCGCACCCCCTGCCTCGTGGGCACCTCGTGCACTCTCCGGACTCCGTTTTCTTGCACGATATGTATTTTGGTCGGTAAAAATTCATTATATAATATCCCAGAGGTTTTGACTCCTGTATCACGCAAATATCCTCTATTTTTGTTTCGAGCTATTACTGCTGCAGATTAGAGCAAGATGTCTTCTCAAGAGCCAGTCGGGGAGAGCCGGGTGCCTCATCCGGCATCGAGATCAAGGACAAACAGCGATGCTGACCACTTTGGGCCAGCAACGGAGGAAGAGATGGAGGCTGATTTGAAGAGGTAGACGCCATGGAGGAGGATCAAGAAGTCACTTCTCGCTTTCGAGCTGGATTCACAATGGGGGAACTACAGAGCTCGGCTATTCCAAACTCGGTTATCCCTTCCAACGTTAGATTTCTTTCTTATGAAAATATGAAGAAGAGTGTCACTTGTTCTCCTGCAGCTATGCAACACCCTTGGGTGCAAGGAGCTTTGGCCGTTACAGGAAAGCTTCGTAAGGAAATAATGGACCTCAAGCAGCAAGTCAATAAGCTCGAGGAGGAGAATCGTATCCTGAGGGGCATCATCGCCAAGAATATCACATCACCATCCCCGAAAAAGGAGACCTAATCACATGGGTATGGGCACTCCCCTTGGCAACTGCCAAGCTTGGGGGAGGTGCCCCGGTATCGTATCACCATCACATCTCTATCTCTACCATTTTTCTTAGTTCGATCCTTTTAGTAGTATCTTGATAAAGTAGAATAAAGTTTTTAGCATGATCCAGTTTTGAGTTTTGCTTTATGATCCCTCTATGTAATCGAGTCCGTGAGCTATATAATAGAGATTAGTGTTGAGTCAAGGGCTTGATTATTTTGCTATGATCTTGAGGGAATAAAAGAAAAGAGAAAAGAATAAAAAGAAACAAAGAGATCATATTGATCTTATGGAGAGTAATGACTTCACATAGAAAGAGTATGATGATTAAAAGTTGTTGAGAGTTGGCAAACATAGCTTTGGTCATCGTTGCAATTAATAGGAAGTAATAAAGAAAGAGAGGTTCCACACATAAATATACTATCTTGGACATCTTTTATGATTGGGAGCACTCATTAAAATATGACATGCTAAAGAGTTGATGTTGGACAAGGAAGACAACGTAATGGGTTATGTTTTCTTATATCTGAAATAAAGTATATTGTCATGGATCATCCAACATGTTGAGCTTGCCTTTCCCCCTCATGCTAGCCAAATTCTTTGCACCAAGTAGAGATACTACTTGTGCTTCCAAATACCCTTAAACCCAGTTTTGGCATGAGAGTCCACCATATCTACCTATGGATTGAGTAAGATCCTTCAAGTAAGTTGTCATCGGTGCAAGCAATAAAAATTGCTCTCTAAATATGTATGATTGATTGGTGTGGAGGAAAAAAGCTTTATACGATCTTGTGATGTGGAAGAAATAAAAGAGACGGACTGCATAATAAAGGTTCATATCACAAGTGGAAATATAAAGTGATGTTCTTTCACATTAAGATTTTGTTCATCCAACCCTAAAAGCGCATGGCAACATCTGCTTCCCTCTGCGAAGGGCCTATCTTTTACTTTTATCTTCTACCTTATGCAAGAGTCATGGTGATCTTCACCTTTCCTTTTTACATTTTATCCTTTGGCAAGCACAGGATGTTGGAAAGATCCTGATATATATATAGATATATCTAATTGGATGTAAGTTAGCATGAACTATTATTGTTGACATTACCCTTGAGGTAAAAGGTTGGGAGGCGAAATTATAAGCCCCTATCTTTCTCTGTGTCCAATTAAAACTCCATAACCACACGTATTGCGTGAGTGTTAGCAATTGTGAAAGACTAAATGATAGTTGAGTATGTGGACTTGCTAAAAAGCTCTGACATAGACTCTTTCCGATGTTATGATAAATTGCAATTGCTTCAATGACTGAGATTATAGTTTGTTAGTTCTCAATAAAGTTTCTGATTCATACTTGACGTTGTGAATAGATTATTACTTGAGCATAAGAAATCATATGACAATATCCATATATGTTGCTGTTATTAGAATGATCATGATGCCCTCATGTCCGTATTTTATTTTATCGACACCTCTATCTCTAAACATGTGGACATATTTATCGTTATCGGCTTCCGCTTGAGGACAAGCGAGGTCTAAGCTTGGGGGAGTTGATACATCCATTTTGCATCATGCTTTTATATCGATATTTATTGCATTATGGGCTATTATTACAAATTATGCCACAATACTTATGCCTATTCTCTCTTATTTTACAAGGTTTACATAAGGAGGGAGAATGCCGGCAGCTGGAATTCTGGGCTGGAAAAGGAGCAAATATTAGAGACCTATTCTGCACAACTCCAAAAGTCCTGAAACTCCACGAAAGTTATTTTTGGAAATAATAAAAAAATACTGAGCGGAACAAATACCAGAGGGGGCCACACCCTGGCCACGAGGGTGGGGGCGCGCCCTACCCCCTGGGCGCGCCCCTGCCTCATGGGCCCCCTGTTGGCCCTCCGGTGCCCATCTTCTGCTATATGAAGTCTTTCGTCCGAGAAAAAATCACAAGAAAGCTTTCGGGACGAGACTCCGCCGCCACGAGCCGGAACCTTGGCGGAACCAATCTAGGGCTCCGGCAGAGCTGTTCTGTCGGGGACACTTCCCTCCGGGAGGGGGAAATCATCGCCATCGTCATCACCAACGCTCCTCTCATCGGGAGAGGGCCAATCTCCATCAGCATCTTCACCAGCACCATCTCATCTCAAACCCTAGTTCATCTCTTGTATCCAATTCTTGTCTCTAAGTCTGGGATTGGTACCTGTAGGTTGCTAGTAGTGTTGATTACTCCTTGTAGTTGATGCTAGTTGGTTTATTTGGTGGAAGATCATATGTTCAGATCCTATTTGCATATTAATACTCCTCTGATTATGAACATGAATATGCTTTGTGAGTAGTTACGTTTGTTCCTGAGGACATGGGAGAAGTCTTGCTATTAGTAGTCATGTGAGTTTGGTATTCGTTCGATATTTTGATGAGATGTCTGTTGTCTCTCCTCTAGTGGTGTCATGTGAACGTTGACTACATGACATTTCACCATTATTTGGGCCTAGAGGAAGGCATTGGGAAGTAATAAGTAGATGATGGGTTGCTAGAGTGACAGAAGCTTAAACCCTAGTTTATGCGTTGCTTCGTAAGGGGCTGATTTGGATCCACTTGTTTCATGCTATGGTTAGGTTTACCTTAATACTTCTTTTGTAGTTGCGGATGCTTGCAATAGGGGTTAATCATAAGTGGGATGCTTGTTCAAGTAAGAACAGCACCCAAGGACCGGTCCACCCACATATCATATTATCAAAGTACCGAACGCGAATCATATGAACGTGATGAAAACTAGCTTGACGATAATTCCCGTGTGTCCTCGGGAGCGCTTTTCTCTATATAAGAGTTTGTCCAGGCTTGTCCTTTGCTACAAAAAGGATTGGGCCACCTTGCTGCACATTATTTACTTTTGTTACTTGTTGCTTGTTACAAATTATCTTCTCACAAAACTATCTGTTACCTATTATTTGAGTGCTTGCAGAGAATACCTTGCTGAAACCCGCTTATCATTTCCTTCTGCTCCTCGTTGGGTTCGACACTCTTACTTATCGAAAGGACTACGATAGATCCCCTATACTTGTGGGTAATCAACCCACAATTTTGTAAAGATAAATTCGATTTATTTCTCACATGGAAGACAACACAAAATTGCAGCCTGATGAATTGAACATCACCTTTGCAGAATTGAATCAAACGGTTAACTGAAGACGACAACTAATTAACAAAACAGTTAATAAGTGAGCACCACACGGCATGACATATAGAACATATACACTAGAGCAATAGATTGCATGGTAAAATTAGATAGCACAATTCACTAGAATTTGTGAAGGAAAGGCAGGAGCAGCACACGCAACGGGTAAACCGAGCATGCTTAACCAGCGTAGCTAGCAAATGGCAAGGTGCTCCTTCAAGATCTGGGGGTCGGCACGAATGGCAGTCATAGCGACCTGATAATCCCCAAGTGCAGGGAATCATCATAGCAATTCCCAAAGGTGGAAGTGATAAGTATGGAGTGTCGAACCCACAAGGAGCTAAAGGTAAGATCAATATTCTCTCAAGTCCTATCTGCCACTGATACGACTCTACGTACACCAAATGTTTGCTTCCAACTAGAAACGAGAAATAAAACTACGTTGTGGGTATGAATAGGATAACTTTGCATGATATCGGAGAGCTAAAATATAAAACTAGGTGTTGTATCATAAAGCTAGAATATATTACTAAATATTATAATAGCAAGTGTGGAATAATGATGGGTCGGTGTGCGGAATTGTCCTAGGCAATTGTTAACAAGATCGGTAATCACTATTGCAATTTCATATGAGGGAGAGGCATAAGCTAACATACTTTCTCTTATTAGATCATATGCACTTATGATTGGAACTCTAGCAAGCATCCGCAACTACTAAATATCATTAAGGTAAAATCCAACCATAGCATTAAAGTATCAAGTCCCCTTTATCCCATACGCCGTGACCCACTTATCCGTGTTTATGCTTCTGTCACTCAAGCAACGTAGACAATAAGTAAACTACGGACATATTGCAACACCCTACAGCGGGAATCCCTCACGCTTGCGCGACACGGAGGGCACCATAGGACAGCACCAAAATAAAACATACAACTCATACCAATCTATATCATCAATCAACCCAAAGACAAAGGATATCTACTCAAAACATCATAGGGTGGCAACACATCATTGGATCATAATATGTGGCATAAAGCACCATGTTCAAGTAGGGATTACAGCGGGGTGCGGGATAGTGGACCGCGTAAAAGAGATGAGGATGGTGATGATGGTGGTGATGTTGATGAAGACGATCACCGCGGCGATGATTCCCCTCCCAATGGCACTCCGGCGCCACCGAGAGAGAGGAGGAGAGGTTCTCCCCCTTGTGCTTCCTCCTCCATGGTCTCCCCCCTAGATGGGGAGAGGTTCTCCCTCTGGTCCTTGGCCTTCATGGCGATGATGGTCCCCTCCGGGATCCTCCTCCATGGCCTCTGGTGATGATGGCCTCCTCCGGCAGGGTGCCAGAGAGGGCCTAGATTGATTTCTCGTGGCTATATTGGCTTGCGGCAGCGGAACTTCCGATCTAGGTTATTTCCCGAAGGTTTCTGTATTTATAGGAGAGGATGGTGTCGAGAACAAGTCAGGGGGTCCGCGAGGCATCCACGAGATAGGGGGGCGCGCCCCCACCCTCATGGGGCCCAAAGGACTCCCCTCTGGTAGATTTTTGTTCCGGTATTTTTTATATTTTCAGGAAAAATTCTCCGTTGATTTTCATCGCATTCCGAGAACTTTTATTTCTGCACAAAAACAACACCACGGTAGTTCTGCTAAAAACAGCGTCAGTCCGGGTTAGTTCTAATCAAATCATACCAAAATCATATATAACTATTGTAAAACATGGCATGAATACTTCATAAATTATAGATACGTTGGAGACATATCAGCATCCCCAAGCTTAATTCCTGCTCGTCCTTGAGTAGGTAAATGATAAAAGAAATAATTTATGAAGTGTGAATGCTAGCAACTGCACAAGTTTGATCAATGATAATTTCAATCACCTTTTCTAGCATCATTATATGTCATAACAGTAGCTCATCTCATAAAACTTTTCATGATCAAGTATCAAGCTATTCACATGTTAAAGTATAGATCATAAACTTTCTTGAAAACTAACAAATAGTGCTCTTAGTCATCAAACAATTGCAATTCATCTTATTTTTGGGAAGGGTCTATGTAAGAGATTTGATTCAGCAAACTCCACATACTCAACTATCATTTAATCTTTCACAATTACTAACACTCATGTGATATTTATTGGTTCAAAGTTTTAATCGGACACAGAGAAAGATAGGGGCTTATAGTTTCGCCTCCCAACCTTTTACCTCAAGGGTAATGTCAACAATAATAATTTATGAAAACCTACATCCAAGTGGATATATATATATATATATATATATATATATATATATATATATATATATATATCCAGATCGCACCAACACAAAGTGCTTGCCAAATGAAAAAGTGTAAAAAGGAAAGGTGATGATCACCATGACTCTTGTATAAGGGTAGAAGATAAAAGTAAAAGATAGGCCCTTCGCAGAGGGAAGTAGAGGTTGTCATGCGCTTTTATGGTTGGATGCACAAAATATGAATGCAAAAGAACGTCACTTTATATTGCCGCTTATGATAAAGACCTTTATTATGCAGTTCGTCGCTTTTATTTCTTCCCTATCACAAGTTCGTATAAAGCTTATTTTCTTCGCACTAATAGATCATACATATTTAGAGAGCAATTTTTATTGCATGCACCGATGACAACTTACTTGAAGGATCTTACTCAATCCATAGGTAGGTATGGTGGACTCTCATGGCAATACTGGTTTAAGGGATATTTTTAAGCACAAGTAGTATTTCTACTTGGTGCAAAGAATTTGGCTAGCATGAGATGGAAAGGCAAGCTCAACATGTTGGATGATCCAAGACAATATAACGTTTCGGATATAGGAAAACATAACCCATTAAGTTGTCTTCCTTGTCCAACATCAACTTTTTAGCATGTCATATTTTAATGAGTGCTCACGATTACAAAAGATGTCCAAGATAGTATATTTATATGTGAAATCTCTCTTCCTTCAATATTTTTTCATGAATTGTTCAAGTGACCAATACAATGTTTGCTAACCTTCAATAAATTTACCACCTCTACTTCTTATATGTGAAGTCATTGCTCCCCATGGGATAAGCATATGAAACATATATAATTTCCTATTTATGATATTCAATTCATTAAACCGTTTACTCATAGGATATATGTGAAGCACGTGAGTAAATAACAAACTACTCCAAAAGATAGAAGTGAAGAACACTGAGTAGTCAAATTAACTAGCCATGGGAGGATTCTTTTTCGTTCAAGATTTCAGATCCAATGATTTTATTCAAACAGCAAGTAAAATTGAAAATACGCTCCAAGCAAAACATATCATGTGACGAATAAAAATATAGCTC
Source organism: Triticum aestivum (assembly GCF_018294505.1). Lineage (NCBI taxonomy): Eukaryota > Viridiplantae > Streptophyta > Magnoliopsida > Poales > Poaceae > Triticum > Triticum aestivum. Next base: position 376,727,030 of record NC_057814.1, on the reverse strand, counting down.
CGAGTAAGGTATACCGATAGTTTTGAAGACGAAAGAGGGGATGCCTTCTGGGGCATCCCCAAGCTTAGGCGCTTGAGTCTTCCTTAAATATTACCTTGGGGTGCCTTGGGCATCCCCAAGCTTAGGGTCTTTCCACTCCTTAATCTCCTCATATCGATATCTCACCCAAAGCTTGAAAACTTCAATCACACAAAACTTAACGGAACTTCGTGAGATAGGTTAGTATGATAAAGAGTAAACCGTTAACTTTGGTACTGTCAAAGACAAGGTTCATAATTTTTCTCACACAATTCCTACTGTACCATATCATTTCTACAATTTATATTAAGAAATATAAGCCATAGAAACTAGAAAACAAGCAAACTATGCAATGAAAACAGAATCTGTCGTAAACAGAACAGTCTGTAATGATCTGAACAGCAACCATACTTCAGCTACTCCAAAAATTATGAAATAAATTGGTGGACGTGAGGAATTTGTCTATTGATCTTCTGAAAAAAGAATCAACTCAAAATCACTCTTCTATAAAACATGGCAGCTAATCTCGTGAGCGCAAAGTTTCTGTTTTTTACAGCAAGATCACATTAACTTTCACCCAAGTCTTCCCAAAGGTCTTACTTGGCACTTTATTGAAACAAAAGCTATAAAACATGATTAATACAGTATATTAATCTTGTAAACACACAAAAATAGTAATGGTAAATATTGGGTTGTCTCCCAACAAGCGCTTTTCTTTAATGCCTTTTAGCTAGGTATGATGATTTCAATGATGCTCACATAAAAGATAAGAATTGAAACATAAAGAGAGCATCATGAAGAATATGACTAGCACATTTAAATCTAACCCACTTCCTATTCCTAGGGATTTTGTGAACACATAATTTATAGGAACAAGAGTCAACTAACATAGGAAGGAAAAACAAATATAACTTCAAAACTTTAAGCACATAGAGAGGAAACTTGATATTATTGCAACTCCTACAGGCATATATTCCTCCCTCATAATAACTTTCAGTAGCATCAAGAATGAATTCAACAATATAACCATCACATAAAGCATTCTTTTCATGATCTACAAGCATAGGAATTTTACTACTCTCCACATAAGCAAAATTCTTCTCATTCGGAATAGTGGGAACACTAATTCCTAAAGTTGACACTCTTCCAACCCCACTTTAGATTATAGTATTATTCATACTCCAAAAGATATAAGTGAATTTCATGGATCATTCTACAATTAATATAGTCTAACCAATATCCAAGCTCAAAATATATAAGTGAAGCACACGAAGCATTCTATAAAACCATACTCAAAAGATTTAAGTGAAGCACAAAGAGCAATTCTATAAGATCATACTTAAAAGATATAAGTGAAGCACATGAAGCATTCTATAAATAAATTAAGGGATATATCATACTAGCATGTTTCTTAAAGGAAAAACAAAAACACAAAGGACACAAATCATGTGAACAAAACAAAAACCAAGGTATACCGATAATTGTTGAAGATGAAAGACGGGATGCCAACCGGGGCATCCCCAAGCTTAGATGCTTGAGTATCCTTGGAATATTTACTTGGGGTGCCTTGGGCATCCCCAAGCTTGAACTCTGGCCTCTCTTTATTCTTCTCATATTGATAGCTCCTCGATCTTCGAGCACTTCATCCACACAAAACTTTAACAAAAACTTTGTGAGATCCGTTAGTATAAGAAAGCAAACCACCACTTTAAGGTACTGTAATGAACTCATTATTTATTTATATTGGTGTTAAACCTACTGTATTCCAACTTCTCTATGTTTCATACCCCCCCCCCCGATACTAGCCGTAGATTCATCAAAATAAGCAAACAACACACAAAAAACAGAATCTGTCAAAAACAGGACAGTCTGTAGTAATCTGGAAGTTTAGTAAACTTATGTAACTCCAAAAACTTCTAAAAATATATGAAAAGTTAAATAATTTCTACAGAAGTAATGTGCAAAAAATTTCAGACCCATTTGACTTTCCAGTAAAAAATATAAATTCACGCACTACAGCCAAAGTTTCTGTTTTTGTACTGCACATAGTAAACAAGCAATCTAATCATCCTAAAACCAAAGCTTGGCACATAATACAATGGATATATACAGTGAGACAATTATTTTCAGAGAAGCTTCCATGAAAATTTTTACATTCTTTCCATGAGCATGAACACAAGTGCTCAAGGTCGACCCTCACTTCTTCAATGCATAATCTCCCAATCACTTCTCTTATTGAAAAACTTTTTAGGCATGAAAGGCAAGTAATTTTTTTTTGTATTTCAATTATTTTAATTTCTTTTGTATGTTTCACCCACAACTAAACAGAAACAAAAAGGAAAAACAAAATCTACTTAGTGAAGAAAGCAAACAAGCACACACGAGAATATCCACCCCACGTTATTGCTCCCCGGCAACGGCGACAGAAAAGAGCTTGATAATCCCCAAGTGCAGGGAATCATCGTAGAAATTCCGAAAGGTGGAAGTGATAAGTATGGAGTGCCTAACCCACAAGGAGATAAAGGTAAGATCAATATTCTCTCAAGTCCTATCTGCCACTGATACGACTCTACGTACACCGAACGTTTGCTTCCAACTAGAAACGAGAAATAAAACTACGTTGTGGGTATGAATAGGATGACTTTGCATGATATCGGAGAGCTAAAATATAAAAATAGGTGCTGTTATCATAAAGTTAGAATATATTACTAAATATTATAAATAGCGAGTGTGGAATAATGATGGGTCAGTTTGCGGAATTGTCCTAGGCAATTGTTAACAAGATCGGTAATCACTATTGCAATTTCATATGAGGGAGAGGCATAAGCTAACATCCTTTCTCTTCTTAGATCATATGCACTCATGATTGGAACTCTAGCAAGCATCTGCAACTACTAAAGATCATTAAGGTAAAACCCAACCATAGCATTAAAGTATCAAGTCCCCTTTATCCCATACGCCGTGACCCACTTATCTATGTTTATGCTTTTGCCACTAAAGCAACGCAGACAATAAGTAAACCATGGACATATTGCAACACCCTACAGTGGGAATCCCTCACGCTTGCGCGACACGGAGGGCACCATAGGACAGCACCAAAATAAAACATACAACTCATAGCAATCTATATCATCAATCAACCCAAAGACAAAGGATATCTACTCAAAACGTCATAGGATGGCAACACATCATTGGATCATAATATGTGGCATAAAGCACCATGTTCAAGTAGGGATTATTGCGGGGTGCGGGAGAGTGGACCGCGTAAAAGAGATGAGGATGGTGATGATGGTGGTGATGTTGATGAAGACGATCACCGCGGCGATGATTCCCCTCCCGGTGGCACTCCGGCGCCACCGAGGGAGAGGAGGAGAGGTTCTCCCCCTCGTGCTTCCTCCACCATGGCCTCCCCCCTAGATGGGGAGAGGTTCTCCCTCAGGTCCTTGGCCTTCATGGCGATGATGGCCCCCTCCGGGATCCTCCTCCATGGCCTCCGGTGATTATCGCCCCCTCCGGCAGGGTGCCAGAGAGGGCCTAGATTGATTTCTCGTGGCTACAGAGGCTTGCGGCGGTAGAACTTCCGATCTAGGTTATTTCCCGAAGGTTTCTGTATTTATAGGAGAGGATGGCATCGAGAACAAGTCAGAGGGGTCCCCGAGGCAGCCACGAGATAGGGGGCGGACCCCAGGGGGGTGGGCGCGCCCCCACCCTCATGGGGCCCACGGGACTCCCCTCCGGTAGATTTTTGTTCCAGTATTTTTTATATTTTCTAGAAAAATTCTCCGTTTATTTTCATCGCATTCCAAGAACTTTTATTTCTGCACAAAAACAACACCACGGTAGTTCTGCTGAAAACAGTGTCAGTCCGGGTTAGTTCTAATCAAACCATACCAAAATCATATAAAACTATTGTAAACATGGCATGAATACTTCATAAATTATAGATACATTGGAGACGTATCACGACCTCATCCACGCGTGCGGCCGCGATTTGCTTCTCCGCTGCCAAATGCTCCATGAGGTCCTGGCTATGCTGCATGCACCATGGCTTAGGCCGGCGCTTATTTGGTGGAGGGGTCGGTGATTTGGGTGGAAGGTGTCGCGCTCGCGCCGGCGGTCGGGGCATGTGGGATGTGGAAGGAGGAGGAGGAGGATGGGGGTCGGGTGTGGATTACCTACCTGGATAGAGGAGGCCGAGCAGCGTGAAGGAGGGTCACCGACGAGGAGGCGGCGCTGCAAGAAAGGAGTGAAGGTTTCAACTTGGAAAGGAAGGCGGAAAGAGGGGAAATGTGGATTTTGGTAAGGGGGAGGGGGCGGGGAGGTAGATATTTCTGCGGAAGTCGAAAAATTATAATCGCTTCAGCGAAAAAACTGGCGCTCAAAGTGTCATCAGACATGGTCCCTTATTCAGAACTGTGTACGATATGTGGACATCGCAAACAATTTAGATAGCTTAACCTGTGTGTGATGAGTTTGAACGTCAAAAGTTTTGGTTTGAATTTCCATGGTTACAGTGGTCATCCACGTCGTTGCATAATTTGGGTACACAAAGGAGACTACAGCACACCCACACTTCTTAATCGAGCAAGTTCGGCAATTAAACAGAGCTAGCTAACCTAAACATTACTCTAACAAATTAAAGACCGGCGCTCTTAATTAAACAAAACAAAGAGTACTACTACGTCTGGTGCTCGTCGATCTCCGCCACTGCCTAAATATCCAGCTCGCGCCCGACGGTCTCCTAGCGAAGGGGCTCCATGGCATCCATCGCACCATACTCGGCAAGCATCTCGCCATCCGCGTCCGCCATCTCTTTGGAAAAGGCCGCCACGAGCTGGGCGTGGGCGGTCGCGATCTGGGCTTGGACGGGCTCAGTCGTCGCAAGGTATGCGGTGGAGGAACGGAGGGCGGCTCGAACGCTCTCGACGATTGCCAGCTCTTTGGTCGTGGGTTGCCGACCGTTGTCAGAGAAGCTTCGTTCGATTTGTGCGGTGACCACCAGGAGCTGGGCGTGGGCGGCCTCCATCAGGGCTAAGGCCGCAGCTACAGAACGGACACCTGTTGTGCCGCTCTCGCCTGTTGCTATCCCTGAGGCAGATGTTGCTGCCGCCACCTGAGAAGCAACAGCGGCCGTTTGGGCTGCCTTTGCCGCCCGGTCGCAGATTGCGGCCGCGCTCATGCACCTTGTTAGCACGCGCATGGCGGCTGCGGCCGCGCTCTCGCCGGAGTGGGCCACCGAAGTTGCCCTCATGATGCGGGTCCACGTGCCAATCTTTCACCGGCGACGATTGAATAGTGAAATGATATTTGGGGAGCGAGCTAGTGCGCTTGAGATGCCGGCTGTGGACTATAGCCGACGCACCTTCTTGCATAAGCCATAGGCGTACTATACACCGACGGTGCTCCAGGATATTTTGTGCTGCATCTCACACGGTTGCTGATAATAAACTGTGTGCGATCTACTTGATTTTACATCTTGATTTGAATTACATAATGGGGTCATAGCGGCAATGGACGGTATTTGAATTACTAGACCTTTTATCTGGAGTGAACATGCAACTATATGTGTGTCGTAAAAGAATTGGAATTATTCAGGGTTCGTTTGAACACTTTATACATTAAATTGGTTTTCTAGCCATTTCAGGTGAACAATTCAAATTTGAACTACATGCACATGCTCCAGTGCATATAAATTGGTTGAAAAAACAAATCTGTGTCCTCGGGTGCATGCTTAGGTCCCATGCAAGAAATGGGAATGAATTTGAAACACCAGGGCACCGTTGATTGCCGGCAAAACATTGAGATGTCTGGTTTTTAAATTCTAGTAAATCAAAAACTCATCTAAAATTCATGAAACTTGGCATGCTATCATGGAGCGGCATCAAAATGTCGTGGTAAAAATTTGTCCCATATGGGGCAGGTTTGGGTATATGCTTCTCACAAACCGGAGCTTCTCACAACAAGCATGATGGTTTTAGGTAGGGAACGTCCCACCTTTGGGGACGCAACGATATCCATTGCCTCTTATTGCTTTCAAATTTTTTTCTCCTGTCAACATAGAACAACAGGAGTGTCGTGTGATTTTTTGTGATTTTTCGGGGTTCGTTTGGACATTGTTATGCATTAACTGAGTTTTCAATGCGTTTATGTGCATAATTCAAATTTGAACTACATGCACATGCTCCAGTGCATATAAAGTGGTTGAAAAATCAAATCGGTGTCCTTGGGTGCATGCTTAGGTCCCATGCAAGAAATGGGAATGAATTTCAAACACCAGAGCACCGTTGATTGCCGGCAAAACATTGAGATGCCTGGTTTTTAAATTCTAGTAAATCCAAAACTCGTATAAAATTCATAAACTTGGCATGCTATCATGGAGTGGCATCAACATGTCGTGGTACAAATTTTGTCCCATTTGGGGTAGGTTTGGGTATATGCTTCTCAGAAACCGGAGCTTCTCACAACAAGCATGATGGTTTTCGGTAGGGAACGTCCCACATTTGCGGACGAAACGATATCCATTGCCTCTTATTCCTTTCAAAAAAAATCTCGTGTCAGCATAGAACAACAGGAGTGTTGTGTGAATTTTTGTGATTCTCCGGGGTTCGTTTGGACATTTTTATGCATTAACTGAGTTTTCAATGCATTTATGTGCATAATTCAAATTTGAACTACATGCACATGCTCCAGTGCATATAAATTGGTCGAAATATCAAATATGTTGTAACATACCAAATTTTCAATTTGGAATGTTATACATAGATCATCATTGCATATCATGTTTTATTGCATTTTGACAAATCCTCGATAAATCCTAAGCAACTCAAGGACCCTCGGAGAGAGTTGGGGATTTTCTCAAAATTTTCATATTTGATTTTCATCAAATAATAAGACGAGGATTGTGGTTTTAATTATTTTCTCTCCGGAAAAATATTTCATTTTAAATAAAACGAGAGGAGAAAACATGACTTCTCCAAAACAATTGAAATACTGGAGGAAAAGTGTTAAAATCATTATTTGGCATTTAATTGGATTTTATTTGCAATTTTTATTGCATTAAAATATTGCATGTTTTCAAAATATTTATTTTGGATTATAAAAATGTTCACCCTATTCTAGATTTTCTAACTAGACGGGGAAAATTTATTTCATATTTGTCTGATTTTTTTTTATTTTTCTACGTATTATTTTCCGTGGAACTTTAAAAAAAACGCCCGCGTGCCGACTGGGCCAAAGGCCCAGCCGACGGCCCGCCTCGTGCCTCTCCTCTTCCCGCACGGGATCGCCGCCGCCGGAGTCCGCCATGGACACGGGACCGCCGCCGCCTCGGCTTGCCCCCTCCCCCAAGCCGCCGGACCCCCCCCCCCTCTTTATATACCCCTCCCCCCTCTCTTTCCTCACATCGCCGCCGCCGCCCGCACTCATCGCCGCCGCCGCCCGTTCGCCGCCGGAGCCGCCGCCCCCCCCCCCCCCCCCCCCGAGCCCCGCACCCCGCGCCCCTCGCCGCCCAAGCCGGAGCCCCGCCGGAGCCTCACCGGAGTAGCCCCGACGAGGTATGCCCGCTGCCCGTTGACTTGCCGGTTTTCGTTTTAAAAAAAACCCTTCGTTTAAAAAAAACCCTAGATCGGTTTTTTATTTTGCGAGCGTTTACCGAACTGTTTGTTTTAACGAACGCGTTCGTCGGTTTTTCTCTGTTAACGAACGTCCGTTCTTTAACCGTTCATCTGTTTTTCTTTTTCGTCGGATTTTTCTGCGATTATCTCAGATTCGATTTCTGATCGAATCTTCGATTCTGTTTAACTTCTCGCTCGTTTATCGGAATCAGGCGATTCTAGCGCCTAGAGTTTCATCTCGAAATTCTCTTTCTGTTTAATCTACTCAAACAAGTTTTTGCTACAGTAAAATTTGACCTAGATCCAGATTATATAACGAAGTTTCTTTCTTTCGCCGTTTGACTTTCGTTGTGTCTTTCGAGTTGATTCTTTTTGCAAACCGGAGTTCTTAAGTTGAACTTTCTGGTTGGATCTTTCATTCGAGTTTTAGCTGTGCATTAGATGAGTACTAATTGTATGCTTGTTTGTTTGCGATAGAGTACCCGGAGTGTGCCGCTTGTTACTTCGAATCGCTAGGTTTTGCGGATCGTCAGCAAGGCAAGTAACACTTTGATCATATCCCGTTCATACCCAGTTTTTATTGCATTATATCTGTTTTCCTCAAACACTTGCATGATTAGGATCTAATTAAATTGTGGGTATTGGGAAGTAGTTGAGGTAGAACCTATTACCTGTTTTCTATTCAAACCCTTGGGAGTTACTTCTACGTTGCTTTTACTATTGCCATGCTATGCTCGTAGACGTGGATTGGGTTTGAGTGAAATTCATGACAGATGTGAGATTGTTAATTAATGGTTTACTTAAGGTGGCAACTTAAACTCACATCTGGGTGGATTGAGGTACCTGGGTATTCCAGGATTGCCTGTTTTTCTTTTGGACCGCCACCCAGGTTCAAAGGGATCATGAGATTATTCATGCTACAAACTTCCGTGTGCAGCCGCAAGCTATTATGGGCTCTAGCATAGTTGACTAAGTTGTGTGAACTCTTACAGTGGTAGACTAGCAGATGTAGGGGAAAGTAGGTGTAACTGTCTACCCATACGTAAGGTGCAAACACTTCTGAAAGACTGTGTCTTGGTCATCCGTTACTCAAACACCATGTAGTGCGAGTAATCCAACGGAGGAGATCAAGTCTTGTGGGGAAAAGTGAACAAACCTCTGCAGAGTGTACAAACTAATCATGGTTAGCCGTGTCCCCGGTTATGGACAACTTGAGTAACTAGTACCTGGATTATCATGTGAATCTCATCACTATGTTACTACTAATTAATTTTGTTGGGTTATTGATGACATTTTAATTGGGATTGAGATGCTGTCAACCATCTCAATGTTTCACTACCACCATGATAGTTAAATAAAATTTATTCCTTTGAAGTAGGATAAAATTGGCTTTTTCGCAAAAATTGTAACCATAGAGCTTTCCACCAGCCATATATGCATGTAGTATAGCATTATTATTGTTCATTATTCTCTATGTGTTACATTGCCAGCATATTCTATGTGCTGACCCATTTTCGGGCTGCAACGTTTCATGTTGCAGACTTTTCAGACGACGAGTAAGGTGCCTTAGGTCGTGGTCTTATACTCAGTGATGCCGCTGGAGTTGATGGACTCACTTATCTTCCAAGTCTTCCGCTGTTATCGTGTTAGATGGCCTTAAGCCATGTTTATCATACTTAATCTCTTTGGAGATATTCGATGTAATATGTGTGTTATTTCTACTCTGTTATAAATCCTCCATTTGTACTGTGCGTGTCAGCATTACTGATCCAGGGATGACACTCGTGCACAGCAGCACAGGCCATTTGAGGTCTGGTCGCTACATATGTGTCCTTGGGTGCATGCTTAGGTCCCATGCAAGAAATGGGAATGAATTTCAAACACCAGGGCACCGTTGCTTGCCGGCAAAATATTGAGATGCCTGGTTTTTAAATTCTAGTAAATTCAAAACTCGTCTGAAATTCATGAAACTTGGCATGCTATCATGGAGCGGCATCAACATGCCATGGCACAAATTTTGTCCCATTTGGGGCAGGTTTGGGTATATGCTTCTCACAAACCGGAGCTTCTCACAAGAAGCATGATGGTTTTCGGTAGGGAACGTCCCACCTTTGGGGACGAAACGATATCCATTGCCCCTTATTTATTTCAAACTTTTTCTCATGTCAACATAGAACAACAGGAGTGTTGTGTGCATTTTTGTCATTTTTCGGGGTTCGTTTGGACATTTTTATGCATTAACCGAGTTTTCAATGCATTTATGTGCATAATTCAAAATTGAACTACATACACATGCTCCAGTGCATATAAATTGGTTGACAAATCAAAATTGTGTCGTTAGGTGCATACTTCAGTCCCATGCAAGAAATGGGAATGAATTTCAAACACGAGGGCACCGTTGATTGCCGGTAAAACATTGAGATGCATGGTTTTTAAATTCTAGTAAATCAAAAATTCTGTTAACCATTCACGTGACACCACGTGTCATGGTTTTAATGGCTGTAGGAGGTGCCGTGCAGACAGCTGCTTGACCTTGACTGAACGGGAGGCGTGTGAGTGCCGTCCGGTGCGCAGGCTGACCGAGAGGTGTGCAAGCTGTCCTCGAGTGCGCAGGCTCACCAGGAAGCGTGCGAGCTGTACGCTGCGCAGGCTCACTGGGAAGCGAGCCCTTTGACTTCCATGGCCGCCCGCCTTGCTCGCATCCTCTCCATTAATGGCGCCCAAGCCGCAGTTTACTTTGCTTTTTAAATATAAAACACTCATCTCAAACGTTTTAGTTAGAACACCCGTATGCAAACTGACAGCTTCCCCAGGAAGCCAAGAGAAAATGTGCCGAGCAGGATTTCTGCAGCTCTTGATCGCAAACGTATTAGATAGAACACTCGTATGCAAAGTGAGAGCAGCGCGGGATTTGTGCATCCCTTCAACACAAATGGTTGTTTTGGATGACCCGTGTGCAACCACGTACAAACAATTTGGTAAGATTTGTCAATCCTTGTAACACTGCGACTTGTCAAAATATGAAGCTAAAAATCACTAGCAGTATCTAATTTTTGCAACTAAAATTCAGTAATTAAGCATAGATTTCATTCATAGATTAAGCAGTCGTTCTTAATTTGTATAAACAGTTCAACTCGACAGCTGAACCGACCAAACTTTTCCCCAATTGTTGCCAACCACGTACTGAAATAGCTAGTTCAACTATATATACTAGCTAATTTTAAGTACGTTGTACAGTTCTACCACATCTATAGTCAGATGAACTAAACAAAATAGCCCCTAAATACTACTACTGCTGTGAGGGGCTTTGTACTACTTTCGGCTGCCTCTCCTCTGCTGAGCATGCTTAGTAAGAGGCGGAGGAGGAGGAGCCTACCGACGAGCTGGGCAACCGCACCTCGAACGCCCTCTGCCGCTCCAGACGACCCCTCTCGAAGTGGTGGTTCTCCTCGTAGATCTCCTGATTCCTCGCCTCTAAGGCGGCGTGTGCCGCGGCCACGGCAGCGGTAAGGCTCTTTGCATGCTCGACGAGGCGCTCCTCCTCCACCTGCAAGAACTCGGTGTAGCGCGCAAGGTCGCTGACGCACGTGCGGGCATCCACCTCCGCCTCTCGCCTTCGGGCGGCGGTGGCGGAGAGGGTGATGACCCCGACGGTCGATGGTGGGCTGACGGCCGACGACGGGGTGGCGGCCACGACCACCACCTCCCGCCTTCGGGCCGCGGTGGCGGAGCGGGTGATGGCCACAGTGGCCGGCAGTGGGGTGGCGGCCACGACGGACACCTCCCGCCTTCGGGCCATGGTGGCGGAGCGGGCGATGGCCCCGGCTTTCGATGGTGGTGTGGCGGCAATGGCGGCCGACAACAACTGCCGACGGGCACCGGTGGCGGAGCGTGCGGTGGGTGTTCCGCGCACACCCAATAGGGACGCCACGCGCACTACACTACGCTGGGGACTGCGCCGCCGCTACGGTGTAGCCTCCTAGCTTGAGATGTCCTCTGATGACAGCAGAGTGGCTGAGCGACGACGACGGACCGGTGCCATTGGCGATTGTGGGAGAAGCAGACGAGATAAGCTACAGGGATGGAGGGGAAATGCGACGCATGACTCGCCGGCCGTGAGGGTTTTTATAGCAGGCCGGTAAGCATTGGGATTTTGGGGGATTTCATCGAGTCGGGCGGGAAGCTTGCGCGGGAACCTGCGAGGTTGCGCGGGAACAGGCTCACCGACGATTCATTGGCGCCACCGTTTGGCAAAATGAACGCCCCCGCACGCTGCGCAAGCTTGCGCTGTAAGCCGTCTGCGGCAGTGGGGTGACAAGACGTGCGAGAGGAGGACGAAAGGCCACGTACACATACGGTTAATAAAAAAATGTTTGCGATTTAATTACCTACTATACCACCGTCCTGGTGTATAAGTATGATTTAACTAATAAAATACGAATGCATGTCGCCAAAGATTATATAGTTGGATTTGTATTTGAACATAGTTTCCAATTATATAATTTTTAAAACATGCATTAACATTTTGTTGGTTAAATTTGAGGGCAAAGTATGTCACGGAATATAAAGGAGACTATAGACTAGATGGAGGTGGTGCCACATGGCCGCTCTCTATGCAGCGACGCAACTGTCGGCCGGCTTGTAGGCGACCATTTCCTGCGTGTTCAACTGCTCTATGCGTGTGGTTGCTTGCGGTTCAGGCGGCTGCGGCACGCTCTGCTCTCGCGTCCCTCCTGGTGCTCTGCCCTCGTCCCTCCATGCGCGCTGCCAGTGTTTGGGTCCGGCGCACGATCACGCACGTTCGTGTGCAAGCAGTTGCGCCGGGCGCGACGCGACGATGCAGTTACCCGCTGTAAAAACTGCCATGCGGACGCGCCGAGAATCCACGCCGCCCGGCCCCCTTTTATTCCTGCGGCCATTTACCTTCATGTCTCGTCTCACACGACACAATAAGCACACCCACGAGGACACATACAGAGAGGACATCCAGCGGTTCCAATGGCGCTCCCCGTGGCTCCAATGGCGCTCCCAGCGGCCGACGATGACAACGGCGGGCAGTTCACCACGCATCACGTAGTGGACACCCACGTGAGGGGGAAGGCCCTCTCGGTGGTGTACACGAACGATCCAGTCTAGGTGGAGAGCTCCATCCAAACTATGGAGCAATTCCTTGCCGAGGACAAGTACCGAGTGGTCGGCTTCGACCTCGAGTACACCATCGGCCGTGCCTGGCACGATCAGAAGGTTGCCATCGCCCACTTGTGTGTGCGACATGACGTCCTCGTCTACCATTTCCACCTTGCCACAAGGCCTTGCGAGCATTTCTCTAGGTTTATCAACAGCTCCGACTACAGTTTTGCTATGGTGGACACCACCAACGATCTAAAAGCGCTCATGGTTTCGGACTTGAAATGCCCGAATCTTGTCAACATCCAGCACCACTACAAGGTCTGGGGCAGCGAAAAAACAAACTAAACTCCCTGGTTGACCTCGCCTCGGCCATCATCGACCCCTACACGCGAAGGTGAAGGAAGAGAGCAATAAGGACAAGAACGCCTGGCACAGTGTGTGGCATAAGAGACTGGATGAACAACATGTCAAGTACGCGGCCATGGACGCGTACACAAGCTACGAGCTGTACAGGCGGATCGTTGACATGAGGAACTATCTTCTTCCTGACAAAGACAAGGGATCGAGCCACATAGCAGTGGCGGGAGCGTCACAAGAAGTAGATGACTAGACGATCGTTTCTCCTACTTTAGAATGCATGCAATTGTTTATTGAGGTGTGTGCGAATGATCTATATAGTCACTTATGTAATTGGATATTTATTTCAGTTATATATATATATACATGTTATTCTACTGTAGACGGAGCAATTCACACGGCTTATTAGCAGCAATCGTCTGTGTTATTATTGGTCATCGCACACATTTCAGATTACAGACCTATTTGCCACGTATCACACACATCTTGTTCAGTTGAACCTTTTCCATTGTGTTGCCTAATCACACACAGTTCATCCTAGTGAACCGTATGTTGTATATCGCACACGCCTTCATCTGGCTGCCCGTTTCTTTTGTGCCTCCTCATCCCAAACAGTTAATTGAGATGAACTGTATGCCCTGCATCGCACACACAACTAAATTCTGAACCGTGTTTGATGCATCTATCATCGCAAACGTTTTGCACCCTTTTTGACGGGTTTTTTACACCACCGTTTGCGATGATGGCATCGCACACAGTTCCCTCGAAGGGTCTCTGATCGTAGTGTCACGTTTGGACCATCCTGCAGTAGTGAGTATTGCTTACTAATTTTAGAGCAAATTACTAGTATCTAGGAATTTAAGTTGGTATCTATTATTAACATACAAATTACCAGTCTCCAATGTATCTATAATTTTTAATTGTTCCATGCTATTATATTATCTGTTTTGGATGTTTTATATGTATTAATATGCTATTTATATTATTTTTGGGACTAACCTATTAAACTAGAGCCTACTACCAGGTTCTGTTTTTTCCTTGTTTTTGAATTTTACAGAAAAGGAATATCAAATGGAGTCCAAGCAGAATAAAACTTTCGCGTTGATTTTTCTTGGACCAGAAGACACCCAGGAGACTTCGATAGGAGGCCAGAAGACCTACGGGGAGGCCACAAGCCCTAGGGGCGCCCCCCTAGGCTTGTGGACCCCCTTAGACCTCCTAACCCTAATCTTCACTCCATAAATACCAAAATATTCCCCCAACATCAGTAGCATCCACCAAAATACTTTTCCGTCGCCGTAACCTTCTATTCCCGTGAGATCCCATCTTGGGGCCTTTTCCGGCACCCTGCCGGAGGGGGATTCGATCACGGAGGGCTTCTACATCAACTCTATTTCCCTTCTGATGAAGCGTGAGTAGTTTACCACAGACCTATGGGTCCATAGCTAGTAGCTAGATGGCTTCTTCTCTCTCTATGATCTTTAATACCATGTTCTCCTCGATGTTCTTGGAGTTCTATGAATATTATTTGAGTCTTTTCTGAATTCTTATATGCATGATTAAATATCTTTGTATTTCTCTTTGAATTATCGGTTTGGTTTGGCCAACTAGATTGGTTCTTCTTGCAATGGGAGAGGTGCTTAGTTTTGGGTTCAATCTTGCGGTGTCCACACCCAGTGACAAAGTAGGGGCAGCAACGTATTGTATTGTTGCCATCAAGGGTAAAAAGATGGGCTTTTCATCATATTGCTTGAGTTTATCCCTCTACATTATGTCATCTTACTTAAGGAGTTACTCCGTTCTTATGAACTTCATACTCTATATGCATGCTGGATAGCGGTCGATGTGTGGAGTAATAGTAGTAGATGCAGGGAGGAGTCGGTCTACTTGACACGGATGTGATTCCTATATTCATAATCATTGCCTTGGATATCATCATAACTTTGCGCTTTTCTATCATTTGCTCGACAGTAATTTGTTCACCCACCGTATGCTTTCTTTCAAGAGAAAAGCCACTAGTGAAACCTATGGCCCCCGGGTCTATTTTCCATCATATATTTTCAGATCTATAAACCGAAAAACTCAAAAATACCTTGCTGCAATTTATTTACTTTTATTTTGTATTACGTTTTAGTTATATTTATATCTATCCCTATCAGATCTCATCCTTGCAAGTGACCGTGAAGGGATTGACAACCTCTTTATCGCGTTGGGTGCAAGTGTTTGATTGTTTGTGCAAGTGCATAGATTGGAGACTTGCATGTACCTCCTACTGGATTGATACCTTGGTTCTCAAACTGAGGGAAGTACTTATCTCTACTTTTCTGCATCATCCTTTCCTCTTCAAGGGAAAAACCAACACAAGCTCAAGAAGTAGCAAGCACTGCAAGATCGAACCCATTACAAAGCACCTCTTCCCATGACAAGATAAATCAATCTAGTTGGCCAAACCAAACCAATAAATCAGATAAGAAATACGAAGCTATAGTAATCATGCATAAAAGAGTTCAGAGAAAACTCAAATAATATTCATGGATAGATTTGATCATAGACTCACAATTCATCAGATCCCAACAAACACACCACAAAAAGTCATTAAATCAAATAGATCTCCAAGAACACCGAGGAGAACATTGTATTGAAGATTAAATAGAGACTAGAAGCCATCTAGATACTAACTATGGACCCATAGGTCCGTGGTAAACTACTCACGCATCATCGGAGGGTAGCAAGGATAATGTAGAGCCCCCTCCATGATCGAATCTCCCTCCGGAAGAGTGCCAGAAAAAGCCTCCTGATGGGATCTCTTGGTTCTAGAACTTGCGGTGGCGGAAAAAGTTTTTTGTGGATTCCTCTATTGGTTTCATGATTTTAGGGAATTTATAGAGGCAGAGTTAGGTCAAACACAGCCTCATGGGCCCCACAAGCCACCAGGGCGCGCCCTACCCCCTGGGAGCGCCCTAGTGCGTTGTGGGCCACTGCTCCGTCTTCTCATCCCCTCCCGAACCTTCCAGGGTCTCTTATGTCCCAAAAAAATCACCAAAAAGTTTCGTGGCATTTGGACTTCGTTTGCTACTCATATTCTGCAAAACCAAAAGCAAGCAAAAAAACAGCAACTGGCACTGGGCACACAGTTAATAGGTTAGTCCCAAAAAATGATATATTGTTGCTTAAAAGTGTATATAAAACATCCAAGATTTATAATACAATAGCATGGAACAATAAAAAGTTATAGATACATTGGACACGTATCAGTGAGTGAGGCGGGTTGACACTTGATTGCATTTTCATAAACCGATGATTGTTCATCGAGTGTCACCTTTTCCTCGTTCATGTATGTTGAATAACAGAGGTACAATGAAAGAAAATTTTAAATTTGTAGGTGCAGTTGTAGATGCTAACACACACACACACACACACACACACACATATATATATATATATATGAATTATTAAAAGATCACAAAACACACGGTTTCTATGGCATACCGTGTGTGGTTTTTGGCGTTAATGATCCATAAGTCAGTTACCTATGTGATGTTTTCTAATAACGCAAGCGTACCATCATGACTGCCCTTGGCCGATTTAATCAACTACACGTGTAGAATTTTTTGGAGATGGGATCCGCCAATTTTCTCTTTTCCCGCACAAGAGTATTTTACACGATTCGTCTATGTTGTGTGTTTCTCCCACCTACGTTTCGAGTTTTGCGACTGTAGTGAATGTCACGGCAGATGTCCTAGCAGAAGGACTTAGTCGTGAGGCCAACGCATCTATGTCGTACCTTGAGAGGGGTTGGTTAGAACCAAGAGACGCGAGGTTTTACCCAGGTTCGGCCCCTCACGGTGGAGGTAAAAGCCTACATCCTGCTTCATTGATATTAATCATGGTGTTCACGATTACAATGGTGTTTTTTGGCTACCTCTCCCTCAAGAGCTATTGACTTGTCTATCTCAACTTGTCCCTCTTGGGGTGCCCTGCCCCTCCTTATATAAGTTGGAGGGGCGGGTTACATGTGGAGTCCTGGTAGAATTAGGACTATTCTATTACAAGGCGGATAGCAATCCAGGTCTTATTCAAACTGTTTAAGTTGGCCTGCTGGGCCACCTCCCATGATGGGCCGCAGCCTACCTCCATGAGGATACCCGTGTCCCATATCCACGACAGTAGCCCCCGAGCTTTCGGGTGACTCAAAGAGTCGGGCGGAAGGTCTTGATTTTGCTGATGCTTTTGTCTTCCTTGAACGCAGAGCTTTTCGCTGGGTCGTTGACGTAATGGATGCGAAATGTGGATGAAGAGATTGCCGGGTCATGAAGCGTCGACGTTGATGTTGCCGGGTTGTCCTCCCAGGCTGGATTCTGTCTCCAAGCTGGGTCTTTCTGAATTTTTTCCAACCCCAATAGCATGTATATCATCTGTAGCCCCCGAGCGTCGGGTTTGTTTAGGCCTTTAACAACCCGGTGGTCTGTGAGCTTGTGTTTTGGTAACGAACAAAGTCCATTTTTTCACAAATTCTGGCTTGATAGCCCCCGAGGCTCGAGGCGACTCGAGGAGTCGTCTTGAGGCACTTTGTTCCTGAAACAAAACACATGAATGCATTACACCGTTCGTGATGTATAAAACAAAATTAAATAATAATTTCAATGACTTTGTCAACTTGTGTTCAAGTTGTTAATCGTTCGACTCGACTAAGTAGGCTTTCGCGTGGACTTTTTTCATGGAATATGATATGTTCAGGGTTGACAAAGTCCATGATAGGCATCAGAGTCAATGGACAATACCATACCCACTACTTGGTCGGTTACGAGTTGCATCAGACTTAGTAAAGAACGAAGTAAAATTAGTTCGCTGATATGTAGGGCACCCATGTTTAAACTGTGCATCGTGGCAAATAGTCCTCTTTGGTAACCTTACGACTCAACTTTATGAGAAGAAAAGATAGCCCCCGAGATTAACTCAAAATGTGCCAGATATATTTAATTGACTGGAAAAAAAATTAAATATAAAAGTGACTTAGCTTGTTTTTATGATGTGGCATAAGCCAGACCGTTGTGGTCGACCGCAGCGAGGCAGTAGACGATCCCGCGTAGGATTCACAAATCGGTAACCCAGCCGACGGTTCGAGCCGGCGGCGGAAGCTGGAATTTTTGAAGACGTGTA
The DNA here is from genome assembly GCF_018294505.1 of Triticum aestivum. Taxonomy (NCBI): domain Eukaryota; kingdom Viridiplantae; phylum Streptophyta; class Magnoliopsida; order Poales; family Poaceae; genus Triticum; species Triticum aestivum. The sequence goes on along the minus strand of NC_057814.1, from coordinate 376,708,752 downwards.
ACCGAAAAATCGCCGAACAGGAGATGGCGCAGTGCAAGCTAGCTTGGTCGGTCTCGAAGAAGGTCACGATGTTGGCAAAACTGGCTGCGATGGAAGTCAAAAAAATTCAAGGTGGAGCGTGTGCAGAGGCACACACGGGCTATCATCTTGATTCTTTTTTAGCTCCGACATGTTGCAGTAGGCCAAACGGCGGGACGACGTGCTATGCGCATATCTATCGGTCCCTCTGGGTCGTATTTTGATAAAGCCAACTCAGTCACAGCAGAGATGCAAATTGTACAACCCTTATGAGAGCATTGTAACCTGCAGAGTCAGGCACTCCTCCTCATGACATCATTAGACTTATAGAGTTGTTTCTCCAACATGTATAGCCTTCCTTGCATTTGCTTAATCACTGGTAACCCGGTCTGAAGTATCCAATGCAGTATAATGAGATCTCCGTCGCACATCGGAGAATACCTTTAGTTCCTTTTTTTACAACAGGCCTCGGTGGCATAAAAGAGTAGCTCAACACGCTGGTGAGGCGGCCCGTGGCGCTTGGAAGCCGACGCGGCTGAAGAGCGCCGGCGAGGCGAGCAACTTCAGCGGTATGGTAGAGGTGGAGGGCGGAACCAACCACGAGTTGAAGGCAAGCGACGATGTAGGGCGGCTTCAGGCGATTCAGAGTAACGGCGGAATGAGGCGGGTCACTTCATGGCGACTCGGAAGGTGGGCGGCTCGGAATGGCACGGCGGCTCCGCGGAGACGGGACGGCAAGGCCGCAGAGTCGGAGTCGATCCCCTCATCCTTGTGCTCGTCCTGGTCGTTATCAGTTTGACCATCCCCGACTCGTGTCCTCCGGGTCGTGGGCTCGTGGCCCTATTTTCTCTTTTTTTTACTTTGCTAATCCCTGGTGTTTTGCCTCGTGACCACGTGACAGCCTTCTTGGTGCATATTTCCTGTATGAATTTGCCAAGGCAGATCCCATCTGGTTGCTTCCCCATGTAGCAGTTTTGGCCAATAAAAAATTTGGAGTTGTAGATCAACTTAGCCATCACGTGGCAGAGTACTAATTGAAATAGTACCATTGCTACTGTTGGCTCTTCCCATTGTTTTGCAGGTCTTCACGTGAGGACACGGTAGCTGGTCCGACCCTTTGCATGTACGTGTGCCTAACTAGGTTGATTGGAGGAAGACAAGGACTACAACGACTCGACCACAGAGCAGGATTGCTTCACGTCAGCCTTGATGTATCCGCCGCGTAATCCAAGAAGGAAAAACTGTAACGAAAAGTTTAATCTCGGTCTTAGTGATTTTTCTGGATGGCAACGGTGGAGCGGACGCAACCCTAGTTCTCTCCCGATCACAATCTTGTATATGCTCTTCCGACTGTTCGTCGTTGATGTAGATCCTTTCTTTATCCAGAAAATTGCGAACTCTTCGATCCCTCGGAGAAAACCCTTCAAGAACTCAACACCACCGTGCAGGGCCCCACGGTGGGCGCCAACTGTCGTGAAATTGTCACGGCAGATCTCCTAGCAGAAGGACTTAGTCGTGAGGCCAACGCATCAATGTGGTACCTTAAGAGGGGTTGGTTAGAACCGAGAGACGCGAGGTTTTACCCAGGTTCGGCCCCTCACGGTGGAGGTAAAAGCCTATATCCTCCTTCATTAATATTAATCATGGTGTTCACGATTACAATGGTGTATTTTGGCTACCTCTCCCTCAAGAGCTATTGACTTGTCTATCTCAACTTGTCCCTCTTGGGGTGCACTGCCCCTCCTTATATAAGTTGGAGGGGCGGGTTACATGTGGAGTCCTAGTAGAATTAGGACTATTCTATTACAAGATGGATAGCAATCCAGGTCTTATTCAAACTGTTTAAGTCGGCCTGCTGGGCCACCTCCCATGATGGGCCGCGGCCTACCTCCATGAGGATACCCGTGTCCCATATCCACGACAGCAGCGAAATTTTCAGTAGGCGCGCAATTTCAGAATTTATGCCTCCCTCCACATCCTCACCCATCAAATTTCCGCAGTATATCCACCCTCCCCCTCCCAGCAGTACAAACCGCCACCGCCACAACCACAGCTTCAACCACATCTATGTTCTACCCGAGCCTCATCGATCCAGTCAGGTAACCCACCGATCTCTATCACAGCCCCGGCTTGATTTCTTAAATGACGCCTGCGAACATCCTCATGCCTCCAAATCCCCACCGCCCCTACTCCAGAGCATCACCGTGTAAGCCCAACCACATATCACGTGGATGTCGAGGAGCTGATGGCGGTCGATGGTGCGACAACCATTGCGCGTGTCGGCCCAGAGGAACAGCTCGCCTGCGATGCCACCGTCTTGGGACGGGCTCAAGCCCAGATGAAGTGCCCTAGCTGTTGGGAATCGTTGCATGGAAAACAAAAAAATTCTACACACACGCAATGATCTATCCATGGAGATGCATAGCAACGAGGGGGAGAGTGTGTTTATGTACCCTCACAGACCATAAGCGGAAGCGTTTAACAACGCGGTTGATGTAGTCGAACTTCTTCGCGCTCCAACCGATCAAGTACCGAACATACGGCACCTCCGCGTTCTGCACACGTTCAGCTCGGTGACGTCCTCCGCCTTCTTGATCCAGAAAGATGGCGAGGTAGTAGATGAGTTTCGGCAGCACGACGTGTGGTGACAGTGATGGTGAAGTGATCTCTGTAGGGCTTTGCCTAAGCACTACGAAAATATGACCGGGGGTGCAAGCGACGGAGGGGGGCGCCGCACACGGCTAGGCAATTGTGTTGTTGTGTGCTAGGTGCCCCCCTCCCACATATATATAGGTGGGAGGGAGAGGGAGTAGCAAAGAGGGGCGCCCCAAGTAGGCCGAATCCTACTTGGGGTTCCTCCCCAATTCGCCCCCCCCCCCTTTCCTTTTTCACCGGAGGGGGAAGGAAAGAGGAGGGAGGAGGGAAGGAAGGGGGAGGCCGAATCCCTCCCCTTCCTTCTCTCTTCCCCTCTTTCCTTTCTCCTCTGGTGTGGCCCATATGGGGGGGCGCAGTAGCCCCTGCGGGCTGTTGCGTTTCCCCTCTTGGCCCATTAGGCCCATATCTTTGCCAGGGGGTGCCCGGAACCCCTTCCGGTGACCCAATATGTACCTGATACCCTCCGGTACACTTCCGGTGTCCGAATACTATCGTCCTATATATCAATCTTTACCTCTTGACCATTTCGAGACTCCTCGTTGTGTCCGTGATCTCATCCGAGACTCCCAACAACATTCGGTAACCAAATCACATAACTCATATACTACAAAATCGCCATCGAACGTTAAGCGTGTGGACCCTACGGGTTCGAGAACTATGTAGACATGACCGAGACACTTCTCCGGTCAATAACCAATAGCTGAACCTGGATGCACATATTGGTTCCTACATATTCTATGAAGATCTTTATCGGTCGAACCGTAATGACAACATACATTATTCCCTTTCCCATCAGTATGTTACTTGTTCGAGATTCGATCGTCAGTATCTTCATACCAAGTTCAATCTCGTTACTGGCAAGTCTCTTTACTCGTTCTGTAATACATCACCTCGTGACTAACTTCTTAGTCGGTTGCTTGCAAGCTTATGATGTGTATTATCGAGAGGACCCAGAGATACCTCTCCGATACTCGGAGTGACAAATCCTAATCTCGATCTATGCCAACTCAACAAACACCTTCGGAGACACCTGTAGAGCATCTTTGTGATCACCCAGTTACGTTGTGACGTTTGATAGCACACAAGGTATTCCTCCGGTATCCGGGAGTTGCATAATCTCATAGTCGAAGGAATATGTATTTGACATGAAGAAAGCGATAGCAATAAACTGAACGATCATTATGCTAAGCTAACGGGTGGGTCTTGTCCATCACATCATTCTCCTAATGATGCGATCCCGTTATCAAATGACAACTCATGTCCATGGTTAGGAAACCTTAACCATCTTTGATCAACGAGCTAGTCTTGTAGAGGCTTACCAAGGACATGGCATTTGTTTATGTATTCACACATGTATTTAAGTTTCCGATCAATACAATTCTAGCATGGATAATAAACCTTTATCATGAATAAGGAAATATCAAATAACAACTTTATTATTGCCTCTAGGGCATATTTCCTTCAGTGTCCCACTTGCACTAGAGTCAATAATCTAGTTCACATCGCCATGTGATTAACACCACTAGTTCACATCGCCATGTGATTAACACCAATAGTTCACATCGCCATGTGACCAACACTCAAAGGGTTTTACTAGAGTCAATAATCTAGCTCAAATCACCATGTGATTAACACCCAAAAAGTACTAAGGTGTGATCATGTTTTGCTTGTGAGAGAAGTTTAGTCAACGGGTTTGCACATTCAGATCTGTATGTATTTCGCAAATTTCTATGTCTAGAATGCTCTGCATGGAGCTACTCTAGCTAATTGCTCCCACTTTCAATAGGTATCCAGATTGAGACTCAGAGTCATCTGGATTGGTGTAAAAGCTTGCATTGACGTAACTCTTTACGACAAACTTTTTATCGCCTCCATAACCAAGAAATATTTTCTTAGTCCTCTAAGGATAATTTTGACCGTTGTCTAGTGATCTACTTCCGGATCACTATTGTACCCCCTTGCCAAAACTCATGGCAAGGTACACAACAGGTTTGGTAACAGCATGCACTACAAAAAAAATACACTTCCGTGATGATACGTGTTTGTCACAGTAGGTCGCGTTTTTTGTCATGCATGTACATCCATGACGATTTTATGACAGAATCAAGATAGTCATACTTGTGCTATCGTAGAAGTGTTCCATGACATTACCAAAATTATCATCACGGAAGTGTCCACTTCCATGATGATAAATCGCGCGTCACAGAAGTGCTTTCGTCAAGGGTGACCGACACATGGCATCCACCGTAACGGAACGCCGTTAAGCTATCAGGTCGGGTTTTGGATCTGATAACCCGTTAACAGCCCCGACCAATGGGAAATTTCTGCGTGTAAAATTCTTATTGGCCGGACGAAACACGTGTCAGCTCGTCAGTGGGTCAGATAGGCGCCTATGATATGTCGACGCGTGCCACGGCCCACCACTGGCCCATTTAGCTTACAAAGCCGGCCCGTTTGACTTGGTCAAAAGTTAACGGGCGGGCCCATGAAAAGCCTGTTAACGGTCTCTTCGCAAATAGCCCATTTTACGGCCCGTTAACTCACGGCCCGTTAGGCCCTAAAGGAAATCGGCCCAACAACGAATATAACACCAGCCCATTTCACTTTCGGCCCATGTATGGCCCACGACGTCTTTCGGCCCATATGAGGCCTTCATATCTTTCGGCCCTTTACAAGCCCACGGTGACTCTAGCCCATAATGAACAGTAATTTTCTTTATACCCGTTAACGGCCCGTGATTTACATGGGCCATTTCCAGCCCGTGTTAGCTTTCGGCCTATTGACGGCCCATACGTTCTTGGGCTCCTTTTCAGCCCTCTATTACTTCCGGCCCGTTACTGGCCTGTTCCCCTAATGGGCCAAATTCGGCCCATGGCAAGAGTCGGCCCGTTACTGGCCTGTTCCCCTAATGGGCCAAATTCGGCACATGGCAAGAGTCGGCCCGTTACTGGCGTGTTACCCTAATGGACCAAATTCGGCCCATGGCAAGCGTCGGCCCGTTTCTAGCCTGTTAACCCGTTGCGCCGTTTCCAGCCCATCCTATATTCTGGCCCATTAACGACCCGTTATGCCTGTGACAGAATTAAGCCTTTGCTGTCCTACGGCCTATTAACGGCCTGTTACCGTGCTGGGCCGATACCAATTACGCCCGATTACGGCCCATGTAGACCCATTTATCCGACGGCCCGAGGCCCACCGATTACAGGCCCATTTATCGACGGCCCGTTGGAGACCCATGGATCCTACGACCCGTATATGGCCCATGGTAGTTGCGGCCACTAGCAAACCAGGGAAAAAGAAGACTAGGAAATAAATAAGGCCGAAACTAACGCTAGGCTATTAAGGCGATTGCACAGATTACATCCACTCGGCATCAAAGATCGCCACCAGTGCAAATATAGGGAACACCCTACACTATACAAAAATGGCTTGCTATTTTCTTCAGCCGGTGGCTGCACGTTAAGAATAAATTTTGTATCGCACCAAAACAAATTACAACTATATAACAAAAGGAAGGTTGGCATAAAACTTAATAGTCTAGCAGATAAATGCACCACCAGAAGTTCAGAAGCTCAGTTCATTTGACCTGACTGTTACGTTTTCATGCTGTATTGTCCGGTGGAGCACCATAACCCTCGCCTTCATTTCCCCTAGGCTCCTGAACAACATAGCAAATGTCTGATAGTCTGGTTTCAAAACCATGCATATCTTGACAACATTGAGCAATGTTTCTCCTTGTTTCACAAAGGGTCTCTATTAGGGAATGGACTTGTGTCTGGAGTGCAGATACAACATTGCTTTGAGCTTGCATATCTTGATCATGAGGCAGTTTGGACGATATTTCCTTAACAACCAATCCAGTATTACGCAGGAACATGCTTTTGGCACTGTTAGTGGATAGGTACTGACCCACTGCAGCAAGAGCTGACATTGCGGTTATAGTTGCCTCGCCACCTTCAGAAGGTGGCGGTTCCACCATTTTTTCCATAGCTTGCTGAAAAGTTGAGGTTTTACATTAGTAGTACGAGAATAGAAGATATTAAGGAGGCAGCAAAACCAAACAAAATAGCTTGGTCTATATACAGAACTTATTCTGGTGAACCCATGTAAAATATTAGTTGTATTTTATTGCAAAGTACATAATAAAACCAGGTTCCAAACATGTGGGCAAGTCCAGCACGGAACTAGATTACGGGTCAAGATCAAAGGAACATCACTCCTCTCTTTTAAACCTTGTAAGGTGCAATGATACGCTAAGATAATTGTGTATAAAATTGAAAAGAGTAATAGACATTGGCTGCAAACCATGCAGTTCAAGGCACAAATCAGAGTAAGTAGTAGTTAAAAGGCATGAGGATTAAGGACTTACAACAGCGGCTTTGACTGGTGTAGTCATGCCCTTCTTCTTGCTGGTGTGACAGTCCTTGAAGATTTCCACAGCATTTGGTTCAGGTACTTTTTGGTCCTTGCGGGTTTCCTCTGCATTTTGAACAAGTCAATATAGATCTGATAATATGGTACAGCGAAAAGAGTGAAACAGCAGCTAATTACAAGAGCCTCGCAGTGTGCAATATAGCTACGAGATCCTGTCGTCTGTTGGAATTTCACTTTCATACGGTTGGCCTTGTTCTTTGAACAGTTCACCTACAAGATGATAGATTTGTGTGGCACATGCGTAAATAGGACTTCAACATGTGATCTAATCACACAGATATAATGTACCTGATACTTCGGATCAGACCAGTGTTTAGCAAGGACCCTCTAGTCTTCATCCGATATATTTTCCACTGGAGATGTTTGGGAAAGTTCACTGTTAGCCTTGCCTTCAAAGTGAGTTTTCCTCAAGTTATACCGATACTGTCGAAGAGCAGACTTGAAAACATGGGTGCAAGCTTGTCTGGTTGCATCATCTTGGCTATCCAACTTGAACCTCATATGTTGAAAATTATGGGAGTCTCATTATCAGCAACCTAGAAAGTATGGGACAGAGCAAGACGATATTACTAGTTTCCATACATAACCATACTTACAGATAAATGGTCGAGGAAGGTGTTGAACTGGGTTTCGTTTTTGTCATTCTTGTACTGAATCCATGTTGGGAGGATACGTATATGACACCTAACGGCAACCGCTGCCTCTGATACTAACTTGGCTGACTCTGTAGCATCACGTGGCCTTTTTAAACCTGCCTCAAAACGGATCTCCATTCTTCCTCCTATAGATTTAGTTAACCTATCGAGCATTATCCCTGATGTTTGTTTCCTCTTGCACCTAGGTGCTAGTCCAACAACGAACATAGGAAGTGTTAGTGTACATCAAACTGTGAGACTACATATAAAGAAGCATGCAACTGTAACTTGACTCCAGCAACTACCTTCTTGTTGTTGAAGCTCACAAGGTTCATCTGATATTGCCAACTCGTCTTGTGTCAAGAGTGCTTGGGAAGTAGTGTCAGGTGGCAAGGGAGCTTGGGAACGTGCTGCTAGCTCAGTTGACGCACGAGTAAGTCATGCAGCTGGTAGTACTGTGGTAGGTGTTGCAAGAACTAGGGATGTCTCTGCTTGTTTGGTGGCAGCTATTTGTTTCTGTTTGGCTTTTTTTGCAACTCGTGTAGCATGGGATGCCGTGTTTGTAGAATTTTCCGCTGGACTTTGACCTTCTATTGCACCATTAGTACCAGCAGAATCTGCAGGATTCATCCGCTTCTCATTCCTTGCCATTCTGTGTTTCTTCCTCTTTCTCTGTGCCATGTTAAGTCAAGCCGACAAGAAAAACGAATAACAATTTAGTTCTTCAGAACAAATTGATGCGTGATGCAGACGAACTGAACTTTGATGTTAGCCAACCACATGATAGGAGGATGTAATATGTATGAAAAACAGTACGGAAGAGATAACCAGAACTATGATGTGTAAACTAAGAAGAAGACATTTCACCAAATTAGAAGCAATGCAATGGAAGGTAGACACCATATGAAAGATGCTACAAATATCGCTCTGCCAAGTTAACAGTGTCTCATCATAAATGGCGTTTAAACAAATGTGAAGCAGTACAAGAAATAAATCATATGCAAGATGCAAAAAACATCACACTACCATGTTAGAGGTCTCTCATCATTAGTGACATTGCATATTCACAGCTTATGATGTGTAAACTAAGGAGAAGGCATTTCAATAAATTAGAAGCAATGAAAGCTAGACACCATGAAAGATGCAACGAATATCACTCTACCAAGTTAAAATTGTCTCGTCATAAGTGCCATTTCAACAAATTACTAGTACAAGCTAGAAAAGAATGTGAGATGTAACCTATATCACACTCCGAAGTCAAACGTGTCTTATGGTAAGTGATTGTTGCAGGTTACACAACAGTAGTAATTTGATGTAAGAACATGGTGTGATAGACAGATATTGTATGTTCTAGAAACAGGAACACGTGTCTTATTCAAGTATAATGTGTAAAGTAAGAAGATGGAATTCAACAAAATTAGAAGCAATACAAGCTAGACATCACACATAACATGCAACCACATATAATAGTGCCAAGTTAGAGGGAGCACCGGTGATGCTGCACTAGGGGAGACGTGCTCATCATAAACACAGCTTTGTTGAGTGTCTATGCATGTGTTGTCTTGGAAATCATCTTGGGGGTGTGGAGGAGTAGAAACTGTAGAGGCGCTCCGTTCGGAAGGAGCACCTTTATCCACTGCCTTGCTAACTTCCTTCCGCTTTATTGATTTTGAATTATCAAGTAAAACCGACAAGAAAAAGCAATAAAATTCTCTCTTCAGAACTCATTCATGCATGATACTGACAATCATTACTTGGATGTAAGGCAAACACATGAGACCAGGATGGAATATGTACGAAAAACAGGACGACATGGCATGTTCACAACTGTTTGTGTAAACTAAGCAGAAACCATTCCAGCAAATAAGAAGCAATGCAAGCTAGACACCACATGAAAGATGCAACCAATATGACTCTGCCAAGTTAAAAGCGTCCCATCATAAATGGAATTTCAACAAATTAGAAGTAGCGCATGCTATAAATCATATGAAAGATGCAACTAATATCGCACTGCATATACTAAAGGTGTCTCGTCATGTTGATTGATGCGGGATACAAAAAAACAATAGTTTTATGTAAAGACATGCCTAATAGACAGATGTACTATGTACTAAATACAGGAAGGCATGTCACATTAACAGGTATAATGTATAAGCTAAGCAGACTAGCACATGCAGTTTAACCATATTGGAAGAATTACAATCTAGACACCATATGCAACATGCAACCACATATCACGCTGCCAAGTTAGAGCAAGCACCTGCGATGCTAGTGTAGGGGAAATGCTGTAATCAACTACAGAGCTACGTTCACTATCTTCATCTAGCATTTCTGTTTCTTGAGAATCATGTCGGGAGGCTGACGCTGCATTCTTTAAATGAGGAGTAGTCCCCTTGCCTGCCTGCCTCGTCATAAGTGATTGATGAGGGATACACAAGAACATTAGTTTGATGTAAGAACATGGTTAATACACAGATGTACTAGTATGTACCAAAAACAGAAAGGCATGCCATATTCAAAGGTATAATGTGTAAGCTAAGCAGATGCAATTTAACCAAATTGGAAGCAATACAAGCTAGACATCCGGCTGGAGTGGTGAGCATGATCATCTAGGACCTGAGAGCCTGGTGGGAGGCGGGCTGCTTCGCCACCATCGCAGCTTTTTAGTTGGCTTCCAGGTGATGCCTATCTTTGCTGGGCTTGTCACTGGCTCGGCCAGTGCCCTGACTAGCTATTTGTCTTCTGGTGCTCACGGATGGTGGTTCATGTAAAAAAATGTCTTTCCTTATCTTACCGACTTCGGCCTTTCGAATACAAGCTAGACACCATATGGAACATGCAACCACATATGACACCGCAAAGTTAAAGCAAGCACCTGGGATGGTGGTTCATTGCGAGCAAGGTCATCAACTCCAGAGCTACGTTTACCGTCTACATCTGCTGACACTGCACCCTTTATAGCGCTGTAACGTGTCTTGCCTAACCGCACACAAAGCTGGAGCGACTTCTCACTTTTCTTTTTGCCTTCTCTCATGGCAGCAGAGTCTGAAATACCCTTGCATAAAAACACAATAGTGAGAGTAAGGGTGAAGTGTGTGCAGAACTAGTGCACTGTAAAAGTAGCAGATAGCAGGTGGCTGAAAAATAAATGACAGGAGACATATGATAGCTCTACAACATTGCATGGCAAACAAAATTAGATTCTACTCCGTATGATTTTGTAATATATGAGCACAGGAAATGCAGGTACTCCTCTAGCACACCACCACATGTGGTCATATCTAAGATAACAGTCGACTGAAAATAAATAGGTTAGTCGATTTTTTTAATGAACCGTCCGATCTATAAGGAACGGGTAGATGGCCTTCGTCTATCTCCCGCCAGTCACTGTTGATGATCTTTCTCGAACCGCCAGCGACCACCGGCCCAGACCCCTGCCTCTGTCGCCCCGCCCTCCCATCGACCTCACACCACCGCCGTGCTTGGCAGCGCCCCCAGGCCATCCCTTTAATCCCGGCCGACCTCCAGATCGGGCGCCAGTAGCTCTAGGCCGCACACGCCCCTAAGATAAACACCAAGGCGCTGCTTCCCCGGCGTAATAGGCGTACTAGCGCCTGTTATGCCGGGGAATGCTTCCGTTAATTGGGAATCAACTGGCCAGAAATTGAATTCAGGGGGGCGACGGACCTCTAGCTAAGGTGAAATAGTATATGAGGAGAAACCTTCTGCATCGCGAGTTACTAGGAACATCTAGTATCAAGAAGAAGCGGTCAACTAGTGTCTTATGTGGGATGAATACCGTGCAAGCGGAGACGTAAGATTTGCACGAATAAGGGAAGAGGGGTACCTTTTTCGGTTGCCGGTGTGGTCACCTCCACATGTCGCGCCGATCTTCTTCTTTTTACCGGGGAAACCGATGTTCTGGAGGGTCAGGCTTGGACAAACCCATGGCCAAATTGTTGACTGTGTTGTCGTGGCCGTATGTCGGCGGAGGGGAAGCAGATCCGAGGCGGCGAAGGACGGCGTAGCAGGAACAGCTCCGGTGCGGTGGAGGGTGGCGAAGTTGGAGCGGCAGTGGTGAGGCGCAGGACGGCGTGGTTGAACTGGCTCGGGTATGGATGGCTTGTCCTCGGCTTCAACTACTAGCCATGGAGGGCATTGCGGTTGAGGTTGCGGTGGACGACGACGTCGGGGTATCAGCTCCGGCGTGATGGAGGAGGGCGGCGGTTGATGGGTGGGATGGGGTGGCGGACGGAGGACGCCGGGGTTTCGCGGCTGGTGGAGAGGTAGTTTTGGCGCCCACGGAGTACGAGTGGGGAATCAGACGGGTGGGGGGGAACCATGTTTCGGTCTGGGATGCGCTTGTTTTTGGCTTTTTTGAACAGAAGATGGGACGCGCTTGTTTGAAATTTGGGGAAAGTACAAACTTTGCCCCCCTCTTAAATTTCGGACCTACTGTGGGTCGGGGGTAGGATGGTAATCCCAGGTGTCCCAAATAGTGGGAGGGAGCGATTTCGGCCGCGCGCATGTGTGCATAGGCGGCCATTGTGTATGAATGTTTTTCGGATGCGGTTGCGCGGCGTCTAGATGAAGCTACAAACCTACCCCGGTTTAGACCTTTGGACGTCGGGCCGGTAGGTTTCACGGGTCCGAGTTATTAGAAAAGTAATTTCCTTGTACTACCAAACATTGGTCTCACGCGGTTTCGGGCGAGTAGAGGCTCTTTTGGCGCTTCGTTCGAAATTTTGAAACACAAGCATTCACGTTTAGAGTACTCTTGAACTATGAGGATTGACCTAAATAGACAACGTTATATTTGACCTTGTATGTTTGAAAACCTCATTAAATTATCCGCTTCTTTTTGAAATTTTGACACTTGAAAATCCTATAACTACGATTATTTTGGTATGGAGGAGCTAAATTTGAATCTATTTTGTACACGACTACATATGCTATTATGTACAAAATCAGAGCAAAGATTGGTGCCCCATAATTTAGGTATGGTTTACAAATGCCATGATATCAAATTCAAATAATTGAATGGACTTCATGTTGAATTCGATTTTTTTAAACCACCTTAAGTTGAATTCAAATGTATGCTAGTTCATAGGTAGCTATTTATAATGTCCATTGTGTAACTTTTGTATGTATAATGTGCTTTACACACACAACATGAACTATACTCACGTTTATATTCGATTGCTAAAGCGATGCATTGTCTGGAGTTCAAAATACTAACTATGTGGATCAGTTGTGTCGAATAATAACATAGACATGCTCAAATTCGATAGAATCTAGATGTCTGATGGATCAATGGCCGCTCCTTACGCGAATTGCAAATATCATGATCCCATCCTAATATTTGGATACAATTTATATCTTTAATCAATGTGTAGAGCAGTCTTTTACGTGTAGTTTCACTCTCCATCGGTGGTCTCTCACACATGCTCACACACTCTCTCCCGAGGTGTCTTTCTCGCACACATGCTCAAGATATAACCCTCCCTCCCTCTCGTAACCATTTACAACTGTTTTCACTAACCTTTATCACAAGCACTCTTCCTCTCGCAAACATACACACGCACAATCCTCATCGACCCTTTCTATATACATGGACCTGCCTACGTGTCTCATGTACGAACATTATCTTTACGCCTATCTCTCACGCATTGTCTCACACCTCTCTTCCTAATCGACGAGTATGATTCTAGCAGAGCATTCTGTAGGATGCCCCTTAAAGTTAGGTTGGATGAATAGTAATGTCAGAGATAAAGGGGTTACCTTAGTCTGAGAACCTAGGATTACAAATCCTAGCCGGCTTTGTCAGTGGACATAGAGTCCTTCACAATTCTGCTATCTTTGTCTTGTACGACTAGTCATCCATGGGTCTTCCTAAATGCGTCACGGGCCGACCAATGTGGCGCAGGTCGGAACCGAATGAAGGGCCTCACCTCGACCCACAGGACCTCATGCGGTGACACACCCTTTGCCCCCACGTCTCATTATCTTCTCACACCCACACATACCAACACAAACACCACACACACAGAAAATTTCTCCTGGTGCCTCTATTCCCTCCCCCCTTGCATATACACACTCAAGGGAATGGAATCTCTTGTCGTGACGTCATATTCGTCTCTCTCTCTAGACCACTCTCATTTCTCGTGCTATCTCTCCCACGCCCCCCCTCCCCCCGTCGGCCCCTCTATCCATGCCTCTCTCGAATATGTAATACACACACATACCTCTCTAGGCCCCGCCAAATGCATCAACTACACATTCACACATGTTACATCACGTACCCCATTGATCTAAAAATCCCTCTCTTCACGTTTATTTTGCATACAACATTCCTTTTGAATAAAGTGTGGCCAAAAAATTATTTTAGAGTTTCTACATATATACAACATTACAAAGTTATATGGAGGAGTACGAACGCTAATTTGCATTGCATGGTGCCCACAATGATATTTATTCTGCACTGTGAATTTGTATATTTTTACACTATATACAAAGTTAGTCATAATAAAGAGAAATGAAGAGCATCTCTCCCTCCATCGCATACCCCCCTGTATGCCCCTTTCACGTATGCACACAAAACTATCTCCAAGTCCTCTAAAAGTAAGCCCCCAGAAAATTCACGCATGTTTCATCTTTCTCTCGCGACATATGCAATGATGATCATTGTATTTGAAGCGAAAGCACGATACATACATTGGACTTCAGAATCCACTCATTACGGTCACCATTTACGTTTAGTGGTTATTATACAGTCACGGGCTCACCGTACAACTCTGTATTTTCTCATGACATGAATAGTTGACCAGTTAAACGCTCCACGTGGCACCTCTAGTGTTGCATCACATTATCTCACTACCATCATGCCCACCTGTCGACTTGTATCTACTCTACATCTACACTCTTATAAAATAAATAAAATACACTCTTATAAAAAAGAGAGTTGGTGATGATGGTGTGCCTGCCATCCTGCAATATAGGCCGTCCGATTTATATCTGATGGATAGGAAAGAAACTATGGCAATTTTGCAAAAAGGTACCCACACACCTCTCCACATTTGCAAATAAGGCCTTCCCTCGTTCATCCTTTTCTCTCACAAGATAAACAAGTCATACAAATGCATCTTGATGTTACGTGCAACGCACGGGCATCTTGCTAGTAAGAATGAAAACAAACGACAAAAAATATTTGGACGGTGGTTCGAAGTCATGACCGCGGGCACAGCGGACAAGGTGGCCTTGTATTGGTATGTTGAGCCGTCTGTTTTAACACACAGGAGCTGGTGTGGTGATAATACACACACGCACGCATGCACACGAACTGCATCCACGCAACACTCACACAAACACATGCACCCACGCAAGCACGCAACACTCACACGTACACACGCAGCCACGCACACACGCAACACTCACACACACACGCACGCAACACTCACACGCAAACACGCACGCATGCATGCACACACCAGTACACCACACGACCAACACACACTCTCACGCTCAAGTGCTCAACCTACACGTGCATGCGCACACATCAGGCCCTGACAGACACATACACAACCAGATGATTCCCGCGCACGGGTTGGAGCCTTGTCACGCCTGCGTAAATTTGTGTTTATCTAACCTTTTGCCTATGCGAACTGACACGTGGGACCCACAAGGAACATGGTCAATTTAACTAGTCAACATGGCGCCATGCAGACTATTTGTCCGGTCAACAGAGTGCAATCCGATGCTGTACTGTGAGGAAGTGATCGTATAATCACCGCAAAACGTATATAGTGACCGTAATCAGCTTATTCTGAAGTTCGGTGACCGTATTACGCTTTTCTCTCTGTAGGCCCTCCAAAACTACATCTCTACACGTTCTCGCATGTTACATCTAACAACTATGCAATACAGCACTACTACTACACTCTAACACAATAAATCATATGTGTTTTTAGTTTTACTAGATATCATATTTTTACTTATAATTATTCAGTTTGCATACATTAAAATTGCCTTTGAAATGTATGGCCAGTATCATCTACCGCGCGGGAAAAATCCTGCCCTTTCCTGTTTAATCGGATTTGTATCGATGGATCGTGCGAAACAGCAAAACTATAGTACTATACAGTACTACAAGTGACAGTTCACTGGGCCGTCGTGTCGTCTACTCCTCCGTCGTAAGAGTGGAGCGCTCGCTTTCATAAATCTTCTAGTCCCTTTCGCCGACATGTGGGACATCAAGCTACCGGGTCCACGTGCCATACCGGAATACAGTGCAGAGCAGCCGGGGTGAAGCACCCCAGTCATGGCGCCGGCGTAGTAATGAGCAATGAGGCGTCAAATCACAAGCTGCACCTTTCCCGCAGTTAAGTTGGAGGGACGAAGCAACCATCATTTCACTCATTGTTGAATCCGCTTCTCCCTCATCTTCTTCAACTTAACCACGTGTTGCTTCTGCCGTTGTTTTGCCTCATGTGGGACGCGGATCGGCTTGGTAAAGCACTGACACGTGGGACCGCATGTTAGCAAACCGCCAGGACAACGTCCTCCGAAAATAAGAAGCCTAATCCTACACTTATAGAGGGCTACGTAGCTGCTACGTATACTTTCCATCTAATCTATATATGCCCCCCTAATTTTCAGGTGGGGTGGGCCTAATCCTCTCCTTTAATCCAATCAAATAGTCCCACATCACATCAGTTCGTAACTTTACGTAAACTATTACGTGGATGTAGCATTGCTCAAATAAGAAACCTCCCCCGCCATCCGCGCGGCAAAATCACCTCCTTTTTAGTAATCTTGATTCTATAATTTTTTAGATCAATATAATTGAGATTTGTATAGATAGCACACAGGAGCAAAACCAAGTGGTACGGTTAAGGGCATCCACAATGTGTAGCCAAATGTGAAAATAGCTTTTGGCATCGTGGGAACCATTGTGGACGGTGTTGCCAAAGCCAAAAAGATGGAACCGAAGCTCCCTGATTGATTGATTGAAGGAATAGAAAAATGCAACGTCTCTCCTCTTTCTCCCATGCTTGGACGCATGTAGTATAGTATAGAGCACAGAGTCTACTCCCCTGTCCCTTCTATCACAAATCACAAAGCAGTGAGGCGTCAAATCACAAAAGCACGGATGAAGCAACCATCATTTCACTCTTCGCTGACTCCGCTTCTCCATCGTCTTCTTCGAGAAACCATCTCACCGCACTAGTACTCCTAGTAGTACTAGTAAAGGACTTCCTGGATGCAAATAAGGCGGTTCTCTTGGCTTGCAGGCGGCACTTGCGAACGACTTACCGTGGTCTCCCTCAATGGTGTTCTCCGTCGAACGCACTTCGCCAAACCACCAAAAAAAGATATTGTCGATGTCACCGCAATGGGGATGGAAGTCAAATATAGTTACTACCTCCATTTTTTTGTACACAAGGCGAGTATATCAAAATTACAATTTGCAAAGGGCCACTAACACTAATCGAGGCAAAATTGATGGGGTTAGCAACCAAGGACATTAATATCCCCTGCATGCATGCGGAAGTGAGAAGGTTGGTTTGCATGGCGCTGCATTAATCAAGCGATGAGGAGTGAGATGGTTAGCTCTTTGGTCTTTGGAGAAAAAAATACGCATTAATTGACACGTGAAACGAGGATTTGTATCGATTAAATCACGCGAAGGAAAACCCCACCTTTCTTTTTTAACACTAGTACTCCTAGTACGTACGTACTTATCCTGTTTGGGTCTAGGCCTTGCATTGCCAAACTTCGCCACACATTTTTGCCAAGCTTGCCTAAAGTTTTCAAAATGAGAAGGAGGTACACTTGCGCACGGCTGTCGCGGTCGCACCGCACCCTCACACAGTCGCTCCTACACGCCGCAAACCCAACCAAGGGAACGCACCCTCACTGACATGTGCTGTCAGATGTGAACAAACCAAACTCAGCCATCCTATCGCTGACACATAATTTTCATTCATAGAGTATGTTTATCCAACCGCATGTTGGGGAGTATCCGTACGGCCCGTGCGGTGGTCTGTTGAGGAAGAAGAAGAGGTGAGGAAGAAGGAAAGAAGGGTTAGGAGACGTAGGATATTCATCCAACCGCCTGAAATGGTAGACTGGCCCAAGTCAGGCGACTTGCATAACAAATATATGTTTTTACACAGCAAAAGATCCATAAAAACAACAACATAAAGAAAAACTATCACTGCTCGCGGAAAGAGACGGCCTCGTCGTCTTTGGCTGCCGGCGCGAACCAGCCGTCGCTGCCGACGTGTGTCTCCGCACCGTGGTTGTCCTCGGCCTCCAGCTACTCGTTCAAGCGGAGCGTGCGGGCGCTCTGCACGGACGAGAGCACAGCCCGGTTCAAGTCGAGGACGTCCGGTTCCGCCTGCAGGAGGGCCTCGATGGCAGCGCGCTCCGCATCGAGTCGAGCCTCCGCCGCCCAGTTCAAGTCCAGGACGTCCGGTCCGCCTGCAGGAGGGCATCGATGAGAGCGGCATCCGCGCGCTCTGCGTCGAGTCGAGCCTCTACCGCCCGGTTCAAGTTCAGGACGTTCGGTTCCGCCTGCAGGAGGGCCTTGATGGCAGCAGCATCTGCGCGCTCCGCCTCAAGTTGAGCCTCCGCCGCCCGGTTCACATCCACGACATCCGGTTCCGCCTGCAGGAGAGCCTCGATGGCAGCGGCATGCGCGCGCTCCGCGTCGAGTTGAGCCTCTGCCTCCCGATCCTCCTTTAGTATCGCCATGTTGAACCGCTGGTCCGCCTGCACCATGGGGGACTCAGACGCCGGCACGAAGTCGATGTCCATCGTCTCATACCCATCGGGGGCCTTCTGCGCCGCGACCTCCGCCATGAACATTGGATCGGCTTCCTCCTCCTCGTAGCTTGGCTCCAGAGAACTCGGGGATTGGCCCGCCGCAAAGCGAGCTTGGGAACGGAGGTCTGTGGCGCCGACCGCCGCCGCGATTTCTGCGCGGTGCTCCGGCGTCAGCATCTTGTAGTAAGTGATCTTGCGGCGCACCATGGCTTTCTGGCGAACTAGGGGACGCTTGATGCGGGCTAGGGGATCGAAAGGTGGGGGAATGGGCTGGAGATTTGGTGTGGTTTTAGGGCAATGGCTGGCGTAGGCCGAGCAGCGAAGGTTCTCGTGTGAATAGTGGTTCCGGTGATGACCGGTCAATCGGTTTTGACTGTACATCGCTCTTGTCGCGTTCGCGTTGCAGCCCGGCACGCTGGAACATCCACGTCGCTCACCGAATGGAACACGCTTCGTCTTGCGTTTTCGCTCGCTTGTGGGACCGCAGTTGGGAGCAAGCCGATGTCCCTCCCCCTCCCCCGCCCGCGTCATTTATTATACCACCACTCCCTCCGTTTTATGCGGAGTAAATAAAAACAGAGGGAGTATACTATGGATGAGGATCCCCTGACATGGCCGAACCCATTGAGTAACTGACATGCGGGGCCTAGCAAGCATGGGGTCCGCTAGTAAGTGACCGAAAGGGAGGGTAAGGCAGGGATACCTACATCAGAGGATCCACTTCCACTATACTACTTTGACCAAATGTTAGAGTAATAATATATGACATGCAACTTACACAAATGTTAGAGTAATAATATATGACATGCAACTTACACAAAGCATACAGGGTCTAATGCGTTTTTCGAGGTTAACTTTGACCAAATGTTAGAGTAATAATATATGACATGCAACTTACACAAAGCATACGGTCAAATTCGTATGTGAAAGGAGTTTCCAATGATATAATTTTCACATTATACATCTCATGTACTATTAATCTTGTCAATAGTCAAATTGGAAACCATCTCGAGTACAAACCTAGGAGTACGTACGAATCTAACAATATTGATTGGGCGTTGTTGACTGTTGATACCTTTTTTATCAAAGTAGAGATACTTTGACTACACATAAAACTTATATGTAAACTAGAAAGGATAGGGGGAGTATATTGTACGTTCAAAAACGAAACGAACATTGAATACCCTTTATATATGATTTGCGGATGCTATGGTCACCGGTTCAAAATTTTGAATCCGCCTTAGGTATCGCGTGCCCCCACTCGTTCCCTCTCGATTTCATCTCAGGGTCCGGAGATCTATTGAAAAAGGACTAGGGTGGGTACATGCGAATGATACTTGGCGGAATGTTCAAATGAGGCATGCGGGAGGATGGACTCGACTGGAGGGCGACATGATCGATGGAGAAGAGGGTTGGAGAGGAATGAGAAATAAGCAAACGCCACATGATTATACTTGAACGGCTCAAATAAACAATAAGTTGTCTCGCTTGGCCTACATAGTGAAAGGCCTAATGCGCAACGTGGAGCACTGACGCTCGAATATGGCCGGGAAAACAGGGAAACCGACATGTGGGGCACACCCGTCGGGACGACGTAGCGCAGACTAGTCCAATGGAGGAGCTGGCCCACGACCTCCTCGCCACCGACAACCGTTCATGTGGGTCGTTGGAGCCAACAACGGGGCGCAGCTCCAGCACAGCCTCTGGACACGGCGACCGCGCTGAGCGACACGCTCATATCATCGCTAGACACGGTCGGTGTCAGTGTGCCGAGGGTGGCGTTAGTGCTGTGGCACGACCAACGGTATGTTTGGTTTGTGCCCAAGGTTGCCCCATCAAAGCATTTGGTAGCCAAAATTTTGGTTGAGGTATTGGTTGCCCATGATTTGGCCGACATTGGCAAGAAAAATGAACTAGAGTTGGCTAGAGTTCATTGGCATGCCAAAGAAATGGCAACCATCCAAACAAAGACCAATCTTTGGGTCATGACCAAAATTTTGGTTGAGGTATTGGTTGCCCATGATTTGGCCGACATTGGCAAGAAAAATGAACTAGAGTTGGCTAGAGTTCATTGGCATGCCAAAAAAATGGCAACCATCCAAACAAAGACCAATCTTTGGGTCATGACCAAAATTTTGGTAAGGTGCACTTTGGCCACAATCCAAACACACCCCAACACCCGGCTCGTCGAGGATGCACGGGGCGCCGCGACGCGTCCGCGGAGTGGTGTAGCACGGCCAACTGCATCCTCTGGACCTGAGACCATGCCGGGTCGTCTTGCTTTTTCAATGACATGCAGGGATCGCATGTGAGCAAAGGGCATCTCCAACGTTGCCACGACCGCAGTTGACTACCCTTGCACACCCAAACCCTCATCCCTCGCGTCGTCGCGTGGTGCGTTCCCAGCCGGCGCCAGCTGTCCGCATTCATGCTGTCTGTTCGTTTGTCGTCGTTAAGAGGCTCGGTGCCTGAGGAACCAACTCCGGCGACTTAATGACGCACCCGGACGCTTGGCCTCACCGGAATGCGCTACTTAAAGCGGCAACGCCTAGCTAACCTCCACACCATAGCGCATCGTCCTCCTACCTGGCACCACATCCGCCATGACCGCAAGTGCGAACGCTCTGCGGGAGAGCTTGTCTTCGGGGATGAAGCTCGAGGTCGCCGCCCTCGGTCAAGTCACCTCTCGCAACGCAATAGCGGCGTAGCCAGACGCGGACGCGTCCGCACAAGCGGTGGCCATGCTGGCGGCCGACGACGGGAGCACCGTCAGCCACGCGTCCTACTTGTCGCCGTCCAACGTCCCGCACTGCCGAGGTCGGGGACTCCTCTGAGGATGAGTAGGGCATGGGAGGCGCCAGGGCATGGTGTGCCAATTGGTCGGTTCGTATCCCGTGTTCTACTCTTCCTCGCCGGAGACCGCACCTTCACTTCACGGGTCTTGAACCCCGCCCCCGTACATAGAGATCGCAGATGGAGGATGCCGGCCGCCACCGTAGAATAGGTTTAGGGTCGGGTTTCTTTTATTTTTCTGTCCTATAAAAGTTCGAAATGTAATGAAAATCTGCCGTGTTTGCATTAATCTCGGCCGGTGTATATGAACTTTCACAATAATATACATATTGTAGGAGTACTAGCAAGATGCCCGTGCATTGCACGGAAGATCAAGATCTTGTGGGAGAAAAGGATGAACGAGGGAAAGCCTTATCTGCAAATGTGGAGAGGAGTGCGGGTAAATTGTCATAGTTTCCTTCCTATCCGTTAGATATAGATCGGACAGCCTATATTGTAGGATGATAGGCACACCATCATCACCAACTCTACTTTTTATTGAACCGAGATAAATCTAGCATGCGAAGTAAAATAAACACATAGGGTCTATACATACACAAATTATCTTAGGCACTCCAATAGTACGTCCACTACACATTCACGCATTTCACATCTTTCTACATCTACGAGAACCTACGAAAGGGTTAACGTAAATTGCCTCTCTCTCCTCCCCTGATTTTCATGGTGATGGGCCCCTCCCTCCCCCCAATCTACAATCAACAGCTCACACGTTTCACATTACGTTAATTATGTAACTGGGATTACGTAGGTGTAGCATTACTCGTCCTAAAAACCCCAACTAAGCTGGAAAAAGACCCAGCCGTGCCGTTTTAGTCGGGATTACTGGATTACTAGTAGTAGTATCGATGGATCGCGCGAAGCAACAAAAAATTTTTTTGAGGGGGCGAAGTGATACGGGGCGAACCCGGTGTAGGCCTATCTTTCACGATTGGAGTGGGTTCCCTCGAAGAACACGATGAACACGGGGAAGAACGGAGAGAAATCACAAGGGGAAACACTCAAGAACAAGTCCAATCACACATCCACTAGACAATCAAACACACAAGATCCACAAGGTACATAAACAACAAAGGGAAAGATACAAGGTAAAGTTCATCTCCATGAGGAGGTCTTGAAGGGGGCCGCCCAAGAGGGGGTCTTGATGATATATCCCGCAGGATCTTCTCCTAGATGGAGGTCTTGGCCTCCATAAGGAGTAGTAGTCTCTCTCTCTCAAGAGTAGAGTGGTACAAGGAGCAAAGCTCTCTATCAAATGAGCTATCACTTTGCTAACCCTAACTAGAGGAAGGGGAAGGAGTATATATAGGCTAGTCCACGAAGGGGTAAGTGAGGAGGGGATACATGGGCCTTTGGCCTTACTATGCACGCGCAGGTGCCGGATGTCCGGGCTGGGGGCCGGATGTCCGGGGCTTCGGGACGAGTCGGATGTCCGGGGTCTCGGCCGGATGTCCGGGCTGAAGTGGCCGAGCTTCTGGTGCGTTCTGTCGTCGATGCCGGATTTCCGGGGGAGTGGCCGGATGTCCGGACTGTCGGGAGGCACCGGATGTCCGGGGCTGGCGCCGGATGTCCGGCCGCTGAAGCTTGGTCGGCCGACTGTTGGGGCAGCTCCTGCGCGGCTGGCCAGGCGCCGGATGTCTGGCCTCTGGCCCGGATGTCCGGCCGCTGTAGCTTCAGTAGCTCCGTCTTCTTCCGTCATCGCTTCCAGGCCTCCCTCGGGGATGGTGTAGTTGTACCTTGGCGCTTGCACTCCTCCTCGTCGTCCGTAGTGTTCCGACAATACCTAGGCATGCACACGAGTGGAGTGTCAAGTAGTGTACCATCCTCGAAGGGGTCAAGTGAGCACGTGTAAAGGAGATGATTCACCTTTGCATATGTGAAGTAGATGTCACACGTGTCACTTGCCAAACGGACTCTTGACATGGTGATGTCCATAGGTGCTCCGCATCACGAAGCACCTAGTTTAAAAGGAAAAAAGGCGGTACACTCACAGCACTCCTGTCGCTGTCGCATTGCACCCCACACACGTTCGGTCCTACACACGGCTCACGCAAACGGAACGCGCTTCGGCTTGCCTCTTCACTGACACGTGGGACTATACTTGGAGAAA